>NC_080164.1:36136145-36436145 GCF_950295315.1 Erinaceus europaeus | reverse complement strand
TACCACCTCACTCCTTTGAGAATGGCATACCTCAAAAAGGACAGCAGCAACAAATGCTGGAGAGGCTGTGAGGACAGAGGAACCCTTCAGCACTGCAGGCGGAAATATAAATTGGTCCAGCCTTTCTGGAGAGCAGTCTGGAGAACTCTGACAAGCCTAAACATGGACCTTCCATATGACCTAGTAACTCCTCTCCTGGAGATATAACCCAAGGATTCCATAATGCCCAACCCAAAATATATGTGTACACCTATGTTCATAGCAGCACAATTCATAATAGCTAATACCTGGAAGCAACCCAGGTGCCCAACAACAGATGAGTGGCTGAGAAAGCTGTGGTATATGTACATACAATGGAATACTATGCAGCTATTAAGAACAATGATCCCACCAACCCCCAACACTTCATCTGCACTATTCCAGCCTTTAGCTCCATAATTGTTCAACAATTTGTTTGGCTTTGTATGTTAACTCTCTTTTCAGCCACCAGGTTTCAGATGCCAGCATGATGCTGACCAGAATTCCCTGGACAGACTACCCCACCAGTGTGTCCTAGAGCTCCACTTCCTGAGAGACCCACCCTACTAGGAAAAGAGAGAGGCAGGCTGGGAGTATGGACTGACTAGTCAATGCCCATGTTCAGTGGCGAAGCAATTACAGAAGCCAGACCTTCCACCTTCTGCAACCCACAATGACCTTGGGTCCATATTCCCAGAGGGATAAAGTATGGAAAAGCTATCAGGTGAGGGAATGGGATATAGAGATCTGGTGGTTGGAATTGCGTGGAGTTGTAACCCTCCTATCCTACGGTTTTATTAATGTCTCCTTTTTAAGTAAAAAAAATAAATAAATTTTTAAAAAAGAAAAAAAAAGATATCTAATTCAGTAGAGTGCTTTTCCCTTTTAGTCATAGTCCCTTTAGCTGTGCAGAAGCCTCTCAGCTTGTTGTAGTCTTTGTTGTTGTTGATGTTGTTAGAATGGAGTCTTCAAAGACATTCCTGAAGCAGACATCATGAGTGTTATGCCAATGCTGTCTTCTATGTTTATGTGTCTGATCCACTTGGAGTTTAGTATGCAAAGTGATATTATTGATGTTACTGTTTCATTCTTCTGAACATTGAACACAATTTTCCCAACATCATTTATTGAAAAGACTTACCTTAGTTATCTTAAGGTTTTGTATTCTTTTGTCAAAAAAAATAGTTGTCTGTTGGTGTGGGAGTTTATCTAAGGGCTCTAGATTTTTTTTTTTCAAATGCCAGTTTTATGTATTTATTTATTGGATAGACACAGAGAGGAACTGAGAGAGGAAGGGGACACTAGCTAAGGGAAAGGAAGAGAGACATTTGCAGCAATGCTCACCACTCCTGAAGTTTCATCCTTGTAGATGGGGACCAGTGGCTTAAACCTAAACCTTAACATGGTAATATGTACACTCAACCACATATGCCACCTTAAGGTCCCAGGGCTCTCAATTCTATTCCACTCATCTACTTTTCTATTTTTGATATATTATCAGGCTGTTTTGATTATAGTAGCCTAGTAGTATAAGTTGAGGACAAGCAGCATTATGTCTTCAGTCTTATTCTTTTTTTTTCTCAGATTACTTTGGTGATTCTAGATATTTTTCAGAACCAGTAAACCTTTGTAGATTATAAAGAACAACTGAGAAACTATAAAATGTCACCTTGATACCAAAAGCTGGCAATGACAGAACAACAACAATACAGACAAATATCCCTGATTAATATAGATACTAAGATAGTAAACAAAATTCTATCAAACTAGATACAAAAATAGATTTAAAAGATTGAACATCATGACCAAAGGAAATTTATTCCAGGGGTGTAAAGTTGGTTCAATATATATAAATCAATAAATGTAATCCAACATATCAACAGAAGGAAAAGCCAAAAATGACACAATTACTTTAGTAGATGCAGAGAAATGTTTTGATAAGGACTGACACCTTTTTATGATCAAAACATTAAGTAAAATGGAGATTAGCAGAAATTTACTCAATCTGGTTAAGTTTATATATAATAAATATACAGCCAACATTTTACTCATTATCACTGTTATTATCTTGTTATTATTTAATAATCTTAGATATGCGAAGCATAGCAATTACGCAGTAGAAAGGAATAAAAGGGATACTGACTGGGAGATCTGTAAAACTGCAAACTTTTTTTCCCCCTTTTGTTGCCCTGGTTGTTTATGGTCATTGTTGTTGTTGTTGCTGCTATTGTTGTTGGATAGGACAGAGAGAAATCGAGAGAGGAGGGGCAGACAGAGAGGGGGGACAGAAAGTCAGACACCTGCAGAACTGCTTCACTGCCTGTGAAGCAAAACCCCTGCAGCTGGGGAGCCGGGAGCTCAAACCGGGATCCTGATGCTAAACTGTGTGCTTTGCGCCATATGTGTGATCCACTGCTCAGCTCCCCAAAGGCTTCCAGATAACATAGGAGTACACATAGAAAACCCAAGAGTCCAGCAGAGAAACACTGGAAATTATTAAGCAATATAGTAAGAGAATAACCTACAAAATCAATATAAAAATCTCTGGCACTCCTTTATGCAAATACTAAGCCAGATGAGAAAGGAATCCAGAAATCAATCCTATTTACAATAACAGTAAAAACATTCAGGTATCAAGGACTAAATTTAGACATACAGTGAAAATGATGAGACACCGCTTATAGAAGTAGAAAAAGTTTTTAAAAATGGAAATACATTCAATGCTCATGGTTTGGAAAAACCAATATAGTTAAAATTACTATCATACCAAGAATCACATACTAATTTAAAATAATCCTTATCAAAGATGATATCATATATTTGCAAGTAGCAGCAGGATCCAATTTAATAAGACAATGGCTCTTAAGTGTATGTAATCTGGATTTACAAACCCCATAATGGTAAAGTAGTGTATTAGTAAGATATTGTTGCAGAATCAGGCCCATTAAATATAGTGATACTAATAGCTGACATTTACCAAGCACAAACCTGTGATTAAGAACCATTCCAGGTCATTTAGCCTGAATTAGGTCACTTAAATCCTATACCAAGTTTATCAGCCAAGGTGTCATATAATATGTTCTTATTTACTAGATGAAAATGTGGAATTTTTCAATTTTTCTGAGAAGTGTAGAGCTCTAAAGAAGCAGGGCAATGAGTCAGAGACTTTCAAACTTCAGTGTTTCTAATAACTACCCCATCTAATGCTACACTGCATCTAACAGTTATAAGTAGATTGTTTTCCATTTCTTGGCTGAGGAAAATAGAAACTGTTAGAATAGTGAGCTGGAAGGGACTTAGGCCATGAACCAACCTGACTACAAATCTAGGAGGTAGCATAACCCATAGACCAAATTACTTGCACAAACTGTATAGTTACAGACTATTTGAAACTGGAACCCAGATCTCCCTAAACTCAGTTGTATGCTGTTCTAATATGCTTTCATATCCCTCCAACAACAAGCATAATCCACATGATAATGTTCATCATTAATCATATATATATATATATATATATATATATATATATATATATATATCACATGCATTCCCTGTCAACCACATTTTTTCATAAATTCAGTGAAAACTACTTGCTTTAAATGACTGGTTGTTGGATAAAAAAATAAATAAATAGAATGACAATGATCAATAGGTATTTGTGAAATACAACACTAGAAACTTCACAAATGCCTCACTGCTGAAAACACAATTTGTTTCTTAGCTAACAAAAGCCAGAAAAATAAACAGTAGAATTAATCATCACTTTGGTAAACAAACTGCATTCTTGGTTGGCATCTTCACAAGGGTTGGGCTGTGAACCCCTGAATAGCTGGAGCCCTGGCAGAGAAAAACTGGGGCATCAGAACTGGGGCATCAGAACTGTGGCATCAGAAAGCTTGTGTCTTAGAGAGACTTGAGGACTATGAGCTTGGGGATGAGACAGTTAAAACCTCCCTGTGAGAACAAGTTATATCACACAGCGTCCGTGCCAGGTCAGCAGTCTGGCTGGATCTCGGACTTGGCTGGTCATGCCAGGCAGTGCCAAGCACCTCTGGCAGTCCTGAAGAGGGTTCTCAAATCCATGTTTCATGCTGCAGCCGACTATCTTTTGATGACTGCCTCATGAAAGGAAACTACCAGCTGCATTGGTGCTTCCCAGACAAGCCACAGTGAAGCATGGAACTCTCACGGCTAGGTTTCAATGATGCTGTGACAAAGGGAGACCAGGCTGAGACCCTGTTCAGGTGAGACCAGGCTCCGGGATTTGGCAGCTGGCTCTGTGGTCCTGTTTCTGTGGAGTGCATGGGGAAAAGTCAGTCTGCTAGGGGCTGGAGGCTGCTATCAGGCAGACTGATTGCTGAATGCCTTTGCCATTTTCCTACTTCCTTTTTAAAAAGCATGAGCAAGACTGATCATGGTCTGAAACCCATCCCTAAAATAAAATCTTTTTCCAGGAGCATGTAGCTGTTAGGAGATTCTAGCACAGACTCAGATGTATCTGTATGAGAGCCATTTGATTAGCACGTCCTCAAGGTGATTTCTTACAGTGCTTTTGGATTAATACCAGAATAGTGGCCATGGAAAATGGCTGGGGTCTGGAGGGCTGAGTTCTAATTCAGAACCTACTTTGGGGTTAGCAGGAAGCTGTGTAGTGTTGTGTAACTTCTCAGCATATCAGTTCTTCAGTGAAAAAGATGGTAGAATATTTGTTGTGACAGGTTCAAACTCCTTCTGGGAGAGAATTGTGTCCTATTTATTTTTGTTTGCTGAGCTTTTGACACAGAGTCTGGTGCTCACTGTGCCTAAAATATGCCAATTTATTCAAGGCCTGGTAAACACGACAGCAAAAATATGTGTATGAACTTACAAAGGCCATAGAAGTGAAATAATGATGTCAGGGAAGTCAGTTAGATTTTTGGAATATTTGCAAAATAAACAAAGTGAATTTTCCTGTTGTGATCATTTCATTCCTCAAGACTTGTAAAAGGTTCTGGATGATGCAGTGGATGTCCCAGTGACTTGAGTTTTGGGTGAATCTTAGTCACGAATCCAAGGGAGAGGGAATACATAGGATTAATCCTGGATTATAAAATGATAATTTTTAAGAATAATATGGATGAATCTCCTTCACAATGGCCAAATAGGTACAACAAATTTAAGCCATACTCAACTTAAGGTCAGCCTGAAAAGAAAACCAGGCATCTGAAAACCCCATAGTAAACCAAGCTCAGCATCAGGGATATCTATCTTTTGACTTTTAGTAACCACTAGATTTGTTCAAATCACAACTACGACTGAACTTTTTGGGAAAATATATACATATATATATGCACTTAATTGATTAGATCTTATAATGGCTCTCCAGACTACCTTCAAACAATATTCAGGCTTCCCTCTCTGGCCCAAGTGGTTGATACTGGCTTCTGTGATATTCTCTCTCTCTCTCTCTCTCTCTCTCTCTCTGTCTCTCTTTCTCTCTCTGTTGCTGTTGTATATTTTCCCAAACCTGTTTTTAGAAATGTCATGCTTCATGTTTCATACTGCACATGCACTTTACTTGTTTTCCTACTGGTCCACTGATTTTATAGCTATGTAGTCTGGAACCTTGGCCATACATTCTTTGTAGCAGTTATATGATCTAAATTCATTGTTTAAGAAAATCTTAGCAGTAACTTTTCCCTAAAAGCATGATGGAGCTTCTTTGGATACATCTCTTCTTGCCCTCCCCTCCCCCAAATGTCCTCCTCTCCCATTATTACTATTATTGTTATATATATATATTTCCCTTTTGCTTCCTTTGTTGTTTTTCATTGTTGTTGTAGTCATTATTGTTGTTATTGATGTTGTTGTTTTTCAATATGACAGAGAGAAATGGAAAGAGGAGGGGAAGACAGAGAGGGGGAAAGAAAGATAGACATCTGCAGACCTGCTTCACCTCCTTTGAAGTGACTCCCTGCAGCTGGAGAACCAGAGGCTTGAACCAGGATCCTTACACTGGTCCTTGGGCTTTGCACCACGTGTGCTTAACCTGCTGTGCTACCACTCAACTCCCACTATTATTATGATGATTACTACAGGATTGCATAGTGATTACATACACCCCCCCCCCACCAGTCAGTGATACTGGAGAGCAGGACTCTGGCTTTAGCATCTTTGTACACTCAGAGGTGGTCTATAAAGAGCATCCAGTGTTGGGAAAGGCTTTGGAAGCTATGACGA
Organism: Erinaceus europaeus; assembly: GCF_950295315.1. Classification (NCBI taxonomy): domain Eukaryota; kingdom Metazoa; phylum Chordata; class Mammalia; order Eulipotyphla; family Erinaceidae; genus Erinaceus; species Erinaceus europaeus. The sequence continues at coordinate 36,429,908 of NC_080164.1, read as the reverse complement.
GTTCAATGTTTTTAAAAAGGTATTGAAACCTATAAAAGACAACAACAAAATTTGGAGTCAAAGCAGAAATCTAGAGCCAGACTCTGAATCTTGAAAGTATAGGGGCTCTGCAGCTCAGAGATAGGTGAAAAGACCCACAACAGAACAGAGAGGTTCACCTGGGTTTAAGGTATTAAGAGTCTTCCTCCAAGTGCCATGATAGTTAACCCTGGTCTGTACTAGACTGTATAGAGTAGAAGGCAAAGAACTGAGTGAAAGATTGATATTAAGATAGAATTATAACATGGGCAGTGGCAGTCAAACACTCATGAGGAAATAAAAGCATTTTTTTTCAAGTTTATATCCCAACACTGGCTTGTTCTCACATGACAGTGCGTTTACAATCATCTGAATAATTTGCAGAGAGGTCTACCTGTGAGGCTCTGGTTTTGTACCAGAAATAAAGTCAGACATCCTGATATGAATATGAGGAAACATTCCTTACTGGTTCTACATGCACATACTGCATGGTCTCCTGTGAGCCATGTACAGAAGTGGAACACAGTTGTTCTCAGGCACCACCTAATAGGACTTCATTGCCTTTCATGCAGAGCACTAGAAAAGCAAAGCTAGACTACTTGGAGGACAAACTGTGCATAGCAGTCAAACTGTTTGGGTTGTGAGAAATGTATCTCAGAATGTTTTAGATGAAAAGGAAAATGTACTGAGTCAGGTATCAAGAAGAATCAAAACTTGATTTTGCTTTTGTTCAAACTGAATCCAAGGGTTCAATAAAATGAATAAAAATTGGTGGACATTTGAGGTTAGTTGGATTGGTTAGTTGGTCTGCCTCTTTCTGAATTGATTTTATTCAGAAGCAAACACTTTCTCATAGGGCGGCAAAATGGTACCTCTGACAGCTCCATTTAACAAGTTCAGTGATAATAGAAGTTTCCCCCCTGCCTAAACCCAAGCAAAATCCAAGCCTCCTTTGTTTGATATAATTTGGCTCCAATGTCCATTCTTAAATGCAGCCCTTCAGTCAAGGAAATGTAGTATTTTAAGATGACCTGACTGGGTCTGGATCTCCCCTATCCCAAAATGTGTTCTTGTGCCCGCAATCCCAAGGTGCAGGGCAAGATAGGGGCACATAGATCACCTGGTTTACTTCTCTTGTTTTAGAATTATTCATCTCAGGGGTGTTGTGAAAATATCTTGCACTGACTGGTTATAATCTAGAGAATGAAGGAGGAAAAGTGAAAATAAATGTCATGTGGAATCATCCAATGAATAGACAATACCTCTAATCATCTAATATTCTCCCCACTAGCTTAATTGCTGTTTATATATAACTTTTAAATAAGTTTCTATTTAGGAGTTCTGACATGTGCTGCAAATAATTAATTTTTCATTCATTTCTTTCTCTTTAAATTATTCATTAATGGTGGCATGACCTTCCCAGATATGAATGTATCCATTTATCTAAATTCTTTTTTTCTGATGTATAATTTCTTATTTATTTATTTATTTATTTATAAAATGGCAGTATTGACAAGACCATAGGCTAAGAGCAGTGCAATTCCACATAATTCCCACCACCAGAACTCCGTATCTTTGGAGCCTCAGGCATGAGAGTCTCTTTGTATAACCATTGGGAATCTAAATTATTTAGTAGTTTACCTAGAGTCCTTTCTTTCTTACCATATGTAAGTCTGGAAGTCTAAAAAAAGGATATAATTTTCCCATCTTGACAGAAGTTTAGTGGAAAATTCCAAGTCTTACTTATTTTTTAAGTCTTTTGTATCTTATTTATTTTATTTTATTTATTTTGGGCAGAGAGACATTGAGAGGGAAGGGGGAGATCAAGAGGGAGAGAGGGAGACATCAATAACACTGGTTTGCAGCTTATGAAGCTTCTTCCTTGTGGGTGGGGTCCTCTGGCTTGAACCTGAGTCCTTGTGCACTGTAATGTGCATTCAACCAGGGACATCACCAGCTGGCCTCTAGATTCCAAGTCTTTTGATTCTCATCCTTACCTTCTCATTTGTCCCATGGGTTCACAAAGATTCTAAAAGCTTTAGATTTAGGTGTGTATGTGTGTGGGGGGGTATGTTAAGAAATGTTAGTGCACCTGGCTAAGCATGCATGTTATAATGTGCAGGGATCCAGGCTCAAGCTCGCAGTTGCCACCTTCCGGGGGAAAGCTTTTTGAGTGGTGAAGCAATGTTGCAGGTTTCTCTCTCTGTTTCTCTCTCTATATATATATCATCCTCTTCTCTCTGTGTAGGGAAATTGTGAGGATGTGGTTGAGCTTGGCAGGGCTTGACCTGAGGGGTACACATCTATCCTGTCAGTCTCTCTCTCTCTACTGAGAGGTCAAGCGAGGAGGGACATGAGATCCCCCCAAGGTTTGACTCCTCTTATCAGACTCCCTGCCTCACAAAGCACCCTGCATTCCTGATACTATGGCCTGTTCCCTTATTATCTACATAATCATTGTTTTGCCTAAAAGGTCTCCTCCCTAATTCCTGGAAGGGTATTATTAACCCTACCAGTTAAACTCCTAGCAACAGTTGCTAAGGAAGTCCCTACCTTTTCCAGCTCCATTTTACCTTTCTCTGCCCCTTTCCTAACCATATATGGTATTGTCAAGCCACTTCCATTTCTAACTTGGGGGTTCTGGTTTCCAGGCATGGGGAGGCGCAATCGGGTGGAGGGGGAGGCAGACACTGGCCATTGCTGTTTGCACCATGTGGCTTAACCAGGTGTGCAACCGCCAGACTCTGGGGCAGTCGGGTGAATAAAGAATAAAGATTTGAACGGCCTCACTGCCAAGAGCTTGGTCCCTGGGTCATCTCTCTCAGGCATTAGTAGCCAGACACCTCTCGATTTCTGGTTGTCTCTATTCAATAAATAAATAAATAAAGAGAATAATAATAAAAAGAACTGTTGTATGAATATTGAAAAAGACATATTTTTAACTGAGTAAAATGTTCCTGCATGAGTACTACTTTTTGAGACTCTAAGGAAGGATACCCTCCAAGGAACAATGTCCTCCGGACACTGATAATCATGACTGATAGGGGAGAATTACAAAAGTAGACAGCAGGAATTAATTATTTTAAACTTGTAAGATGAAAATAATTTTTGTTAATTTATGCTTTGCCACCAGGTTTATTGCTGGTGCTCAGTGTCTACATGGAAATTTACTATTTCCAGTGGCATTTTTTTTTTCTGGTAGAAGTTGAGATATAGCATGAGAGGGAGGGAGATAAATAGAAGGACAGATAACTGCAGCACTGCTACACAACTCCTGAAACACCCTTCTCCTCCAGCCAGGTGGAGGCCAGGACTTGGAACCAGGTTCCTTATACATGGTGATTTGTATGTCCTACTAGGGGTACCTCCACCTGCACCCCCATTGGAGAAAAACATTTAAAACACATACTCTTCTTTATAAGGTGGTGCATTTGAGGAAATTTACAGGTATAGTTTCTGCCTCTGTATTTTAAATAAGTGGCTAATATTTTTCTGGTACTTGTACTTTGTCAGGCATTGTCCTTCAGTATTGACCCCACAAGCTGTGAAAAACTGAAAACTCTTCTCAGGGAGCTCAGGATACTAAAAGGAGGTGTGTGTGGTGGGTGGTGGTGGTGGTGGTGGTAATACATTAGAGAAAAAAAATAGTGCAAAATATATAATATCAGACAGCAGTGAATGCTAAACAGGAAATTGAAATAACAAACTAGAATAAGTATTGGAAAGTGTTAATTCTGGATAAAACTTAGCAGGAAAGCTTACTTAGTATGTCTGCACTAAGGCTGAATTATCAATGAGAGGAAGTAGCAGGAGTGGTGGGAGCTCAAATTCCTAAGGAGACTGAGCTCAAAGGTCCTGCAGTAGAAGGTAAAGGCCTGTTTGACAGGCAGAAGGAAGACCAGATAGGGTGATTACTTGACAGAGGGGTTAGGATCCAGCCTGAGGTCAGAGATGGGTGAGGCCAGGTAAGGAGTATGTACGTGATAACTAAGGCTCCACAGTCCCAAATTAAATCCCCAGCACTACCATGAGCTAGACTTGAGCAGTACTCTGGTTAAAAATAATAATAAAAATAACAAAATAATAATAATAAACAAATAAACAGAATCAAAGTTGAGAGCAAACTACTCAATCAACCTTCTTAGGAATGTGTTATAATAATGAATTTAGGATTGGGTTAAGCCCAGCAACCAGGTCATATTTTCAGAACAAGATCCTTCAGTTCATGCAAGACCACTTTATGGATGTCTCTTCTTCCTCTGATTTCAATGTCATTATGGATTCATCCCCTCTGTTTTGTGTAGTTGTGTCACCAAGGCTTGAGAACACACTATGGTACACACAGAAAGCATTTGAACTCACCACCAGAGGAAAACAGTACATTACTGGGAAAGTAAACTCCTATGTGTTATATTATCTTATAGTAGATAATTTGAAAAATGAACCCCACAGTTGTTCCAAAATACTCTCATGGTCTCAGAAACTCATTAAAATTCAAATATGCAAAGGAATATTGATTTTAACAGCAAAATTGAAATTATGACAAGCAGACAAAATATTTAATCATTAAAAAAAGAAAATGATCTCATCTAAAAAGACATTGTGGTCACATCTAACTTGAAGATGCTTTTGATACACTCACAACATTGTATCCAACATTAGCACAAACGAAATAAATTTGTCTATATCTGGAATATTTGTCATGCAATTAAGATCCTAGATTATCCTGCATGACAACTAATGATTTGATTTCTTTAAATTATTACTTTAAATACAAATTCAAAAATAACTATTATTTATAGCTTAGTGTTTTTCAAGTTGAATTTTTGGAATTTTTGTGATAGTGATATTATTAAATTTCTATATTAAGAATACTATTGCACTACTATAATATATTAATAGCTTACTCGTTAAAATATAATATCTTAGTATTCAAGTGGGTTTATAATAATAAATTATGTTTCATTATGATATACATACATATATTTAAAAGATTATTTTTATAACCCAATTGCAGAAAATGCCCCCTGACTTTTATTTTATTTTACTTTATTTTATTTTTTATTTAATACCAGGTTTATCACACTGGGGCTTACAATTCTACCATTGTTATCAGTGGGTATTCCCCTTGCCTCATTATTTTTTTTGACAGAGAGAAAGAGAGAGAGAGAGAGGAGACACCACCTACAACACTACTGCTCCACCATTCAGGAAGCTTCCCTCCAGCAAGTGGGGATCTAGGGACTTGAACCCTGGTCCTTAGGCACTCCAGTAAGTGTGCTGCTACCAACCCACCCCGAATGAATCACTTTTTAATTTTTTTCACATGTTGAAAACTACATATAGTGTTAAAATACTATATATTTAGGGGAGGTGGGTGGTGGTGCACCTGGGTAAGCACACATATCATCATGAGCAAGGACCTGGGATTGAGCCCCTCTTCCCCACCTGCATGGAGGATGTTTCACAAGCAGTGAAGCAGGGCTGCAGATATCTCTTTCTCCTCTTTATTTTTATTTTTTAAAATTATCTTTATTGATTTATTAGATAGAGACAAACATAGATTGAGAGGACGAGGGATAGAGTGGGAGAGAGGTAGAGAAATACCTGTAGCACTGCTTTACCACTCGGGAAGCTTTCCCCCTTCAAACTGGGGGCTCGAACCAGGGTCCTTGTAACATGAGCACTCAACCAGGTGAACTACCACCTGGCTCTCTCTCTCTCTCTCTGTCTGTGTCTCTCTCTATTTCCCCTCCTTTCTCAATTTCTCTTCCGCCCTGTCAAATTAAATACAAAGAAGAAGGAGAAAAAAAAAAAAAGGAAAAATGGCAACTGGGTTCTGACAAAGAGCCTAGTGATAACCCTGGTGGCAACTAAAATGAATGAATGAATAAATAAATAAATAAATAAATAGCGCACTCTTCTCATTTGCTAGACTCAGGTTGAACGGTGACAGCCAACACTGTACCAGAAGATGCTGCAGTGCTATGGTATCATTCCCTCACTCCCTGCTTCTTTCTCTGTATCTGTTTTTCTACCTGAAAAAGTTAGCTCAGAGCAGTCCTGATGACCACAACATCAACAACAAAGATTAACCAAGGGCAAAACAAACAAAAACAGAGGATCTGAGTTCAAGCCCCACAAGTTAGGGAAACTTTATAAGCCACAGGGAAACAGAGCTACAGACATCTCTTTGTCATTCACTCCCTAGCAATTTCTCTTGTCTCTGTATTTAAGAAATAAATGCCACCAGGAACAGTAGATTAACCATGCAGGCAGTGCCCCAGGGATAATCTTGATGGCAATTAAAACACACAAACAAAGAAAAAATCAGAATAACTTTTGTTATGTGGTTTGTTTCAGAAATACCCTAGAATCTAATATCTCTTTCATGAATGCAAGAAAAAAAAAAAACCTGATGAAAGCTTGTACTAAAATGCACAAATTGGGGAAGCTAATACAGAACTAAGAACTGTTATCTGCAGGAAAAAAAGTAGAAAACATCACCGCTATTACCTAAAGTACATGATTAGGGAATAGAATTCATCAAGTGTATATTTTGTACATAAATATTAAAGGTAAATCAGACTAAAAAGTAAAAAAAACTTTTTTGAATTGTAAAATTTGCACATGCAAAAAGTATACACACACACACACACACACACAAACACATATATTATACTTCGGAATTTGAATGAACAACGCAAATCCATGTGCAGTGTAAGTAACTATCCAAGACCACAGAAAATGGGTTACATCAATACCTGCATAAGGAGACAATGCAAATAGATAAAACTTGTGGAGAGGATTCCACCCCATGCACGGACCTTTGTCTTTTAGTTTTCTATTTTCTCCCATAAAGCCCTTCCTCCCCCTTCTCAGCTATTTCCACTGATTCCCTGAACTAATAGATCAATTTTCCGGGAAGCCACTTTGGTTCTCAAGCTTCCAGGAGCACTTCTTCTCTAGTACCTTTTCACGTTTTTTTTTTCACTTGAAAGCTATGTAAAATATACAGCTGATCTAATCCCTGGCTCTCATAACTAGGCATTGCTGTTGATAACAGTTATCTCCTGTCCTGACAAATGAGTCAGCAGATGGACATCATCCCAGAGTCTGTTAAAATTTATATTCTCAGATCCCACTCTACATTTCCCAAATCAGAACCATATCCTTGTGTGCCTGCTGTATTTATATGAGCTCTGCTCTGGCCCATGGTGCTCCTCTCCTGGATAAATCAGATCTAAGTACAAGCAGAACAGGGACTTTCCAGGGAGGACTATTAGCAGAAGGGAAAGATGCCCCCACATGGAAGTAAATAGCTCATAGGGACCCTTGGTACCTCGGGCATGAAATTCATAATTTTGCATAGTTTCTATGCAGTTCCCCCAGTCAGTATAGTCAGTATAGTCTCTTTATCAGTCTGTCAGGAGGTGTCAGAGAGCCAGAACATGAGAATTCCTAGGCTTTCTTTGGCAGTAACCCAGGCCTAATGAATAGATTCTAAGGAGAGTTATCATTATTTCTTTACCTGTGAAGGAGATCTATCCCCAAAAGACCACAGGGAACCTATAAAAATGATCATTTGTACACTTTACTGGGGAGTCTGCACCTTAATTCTGGCAATAGCTGCCATCTGGAGCTAGGCATGCAGAGGGTAGGAAGCTCAAGGTGAAGCACTACAAGACCCTCTACCTCTAGGATAGAATCACTCTTCCCTGTGTGGAACATCTAATCCCCATGTGCTTTCTTTGTTTCTTGGCTTTTTTTTTTTTTAATTATCACCAGGGTTATTGCTGGGGCTCACTGTCTGCACAACATATCCATTGCTCCATGCAGCCATTTTTCTTCCTTCTTCCCTCCCTTCCTTCCTTTCTTCCTTCCTTCCTTCCTTCCTTCCTTCCTTCCTTCCTTCCTTCCTTCCTTTCTTTCTTTCTTTCTTTCTTCTTTCCTTCCTTCCTTCCTTTCTTTCCTTTTTTTTTTCCTTTTATTTGATAAGACAGATAGAAATTGAGAGGGAAGAGGGAGATAGAGAAGGAGAGAGAAAGTCAGATACCAACAGACCTGCTTCACTGCTCCTGAAACTTCCCCCTACAGATGGGAGCACAGGCTGGAACCAGGGACTTCAGCATGTTAATGAGTACACTTAACCAGGTGCTCTACTGCCCAGCCCCCAAGTCCCATGACCTAACCCTACCTTTCAGCCTTATTTTAGTCATTCTTAGCTTTAAATTTTCACACACACACACACACACACACACACACACACACACACACACACACACACACACACACACACACACTTCTCTCCCTTGGGCTATTAAAATGAAGCTCTGCCTGCTTTGATAGCTATCCTATCCTTTACAAGTCCACTCCTATTCACTTTCCCAACATATATGCATCGTTACTTGCCCCTGGAAGATCTCTTTCATCTCAATCCAGCCTTAGCTTGGCATTATTCCTGTCACTTCAATTTGTGTCCTACCTTAGGCAGGAATATATACTCCTCTGTTCTATCACTTGCCATGACACTCTCCCAATGTGTGCCCCTTCCCATTTTTGTAATAACCTTTGTGGTTTCTTTCTTTTTTTTTTTTTTTCTCCAGGGTTATTGCTGGGCTTGGTGCCTGCACCATGAATACACTGCTCCTGGAGGCCATTTTTCCCCCTTTTGTTGCCCTTATTGTTGTAGCCTCATTGAGGTTATTATTATTACCATTGTTGATGTTGTTCATTGTTGGATAGGACAGAGAGAAATGGAGAGAGGAGAGGAAGACAGAGAGGGGGAGAGAAAGATAGACACCTGCAGACCTGCTTCACCGCCTGTGAAGCGACTCCCCTGCAGGTGGGGAGTGGGGGCTCGAACCATGATCCTTGCGCTTTGCACCACATGTGCTTAACCCACTGCGCCACCGCCTGACCCCCTCTTTGTGGTTTCTTTATGTCATGCCTTATAAGTACATTTGTTTAGCATTGGGAAACAAATGTGAGAGACCTTAGAAAACTTCTCTGGAGTGTTTTCTGAATTTTAGTATTAATTAATCAATTAATTAATTAAATGTTGAACTTAGTAATGTTTTCTCACTTATCCCATGAATTAATTTGAAAAATGCCATGGGTTCTCTCTTTGGTAGTACATATACTGAGGTTGGGATGATGCAGAGAAGATTGGCATGGCTCCTGACCGAAGGGTTTATCTTCTTGACATAAAGACTATTGAGATTTATTATATTTTCGCCTTTTTGTTTCCTCCCTTCCTTCCTTTCTTCTTTTCTTTTTGCCACTGGGTTTATCAGTGGGACTTTGTGTAAGACTCCACTCTTCCAAAAAGTGGGTGGGGTGGGATTTCAGGAGGTGGCAAAGTGGATAAAGTACTGGACTTAAAAGAATACATACTGTCCTGAATTCAACCCTTGGCAGCACATGTATCAGAGTGATGCTCTGGTTCTCTTACTCTCTCCTCCTATCTCTCAAATAAATAAAGTATTAAAAAAGAGAGAAAGAAAGAAAGAAAAGAAGGAAGGAAGAAAGGAAGGAAGAAAAGAAAGAAAGAAAGAAAGAAAGAAAGAAAGAGGGAGAAGGAAGTAGAAAGAAAGAGATATCTATGTTTTGTATTACTCCACTGCTCATGAAGTTTCCCTCTTGCTGGAGGAGAACAGGGGCTTGAACTCAGATCCTCACAGATGCTATTGTGTGTGCTCATGATAAAACTTTTCGAGACATTTAGACAAGTACTGGATTAACACATAACTTCTCTGGTCTTCAGTTTTTTTCTAAGCAATAAGAGGCAACCTTTCCCTAGATCTATCAGTTAGGTATGTGTGTGTTATTTCATGAATAAAATGTCCATTCTTGGGAGCTGGGGGGACAATATAATGGTTACACAAAAGATTTTCATGCCCTAGGCTCTGAAGTCCCAGGTTGAATCCTTAGTACCACCATAGCCAGTGATGATCAGTGAGTGCTCTGGTCTCTTTTTCTTAGTGTCTTTCTCTCTGTATCTCTATTTCATAAAAAACAAATAAAGCATCTGAAAAATGTCTATGCTTGTTCCTCTATTTTCTCCAACTTCCCATAATTAGATGCTTTTGTGGGACTCACAATTTGTTAAATGGGTGTTATATTCAGTGCTTACTTTCTGAACTAAAGAATCTAGTTTATAAAAATAATAAGAATAATGACTAGGTGTCTATATTATTGGTGTGACAGAAGACAAATTCCTGAATTCTTAAAAGTCTGGATCCTAGTAAAGGGGTTCCTTGGATATTTTGTCCCTTCAGTATAAAATTGGCAAACTTACATAGCCACACTGGTTAGGCAGCCAGCACAAAAGATTCTGTCTAACTGGAATCTCCTGCCTGGTCTGAAGCAGATTGCTGAACGCTTCCAGGGGATACCTACACATGGACTTGGGATGCCAAGTATCATAGCATGCCAGAAGAATTCAGAGGAACCTAAGCATGGACTCTGCTACCTTTTGAAAGCCTTATGCATACCAAACACAACTGTTTTCTGTGGAGGCATGTGATTCAATGGCTTCACATCTGTTTGATAGGATCACAGAGTGCAGATGTGTCCCACTGGGAGGTCTAGTCCTCAAATTTAGACCCCGAACTCTTTTCTGAGGTAGGTTTGATAATTAGAAAAATCAATAAATTAAACCAACTTGAAGTTGGTGTCTTTGTGAGGACTGCCAGGTCTGGATTTCCTCAGGCTTCAGCACTTCCTGTTGTCCTCCTCAGTCCAATGTGACACCAATTTTCCCTATCTGTTCTGTGATTAAGTTTTTTTTTCTTTACTATGCATCCAAAAAGACATGTATTTTAATAATTTTTGTTTGTTCATAGCTCACAGTCTCTCTAGAAAGTGAAATTGGGAGATATGATAACTAAGCAGAGCCAGAAAGTACTATAAATGACATGGTGTGACCCAAGGATGCCTGGTGGTATGAGTTGTCTTTCCCTCTGAAGGAACTTTCAAGTTATGGTTCTACAAACTAGTGTTAGCTGTGATATCAGAAGTAAAATAAGCAAAATGACAGATTACAGTGCCTCACAGATAATAAGAACTCAGTGTATGGAATTTAATTATTGCGGTTATGGTTTTATGATGATTGTTTTTATTAACATAACTTGCATTTGTGGATACAAATGCATAACTAAATAGCCTTGAAAGGATCAGCAAATGCAAAAATACTTATATTCATAAACTTACATGGTCTCTTAGCTGAGTGTTTCTTATATGCAAACACAATAGAGGTGGAATTCTAAAGCCCCAATTAAGTGGAAAAGGTCGCTTTCTTGGTAACAATAGGCCTGAACTAAGCAACAACAAAAAAAAAGCTACTTAGTTTGGCAACCTTTGTTCAGAAGAATCCTCTGAAAAAGCCCCCCTCTGAATCTCCTGAATGGGGCCTGAAGCAACCTCCTTAATCCTCTGCCTGTCTCACATAGGGTTAATTGAATACTTTGGAGGGGGTGGGTCCCTCTTTTGTGGCCATAGCTAGTCAAAAAACAAAAACCAATTCTAGGTTCTGAAGGGGGTTTCTAGCTCACACTTGGTATTAAAATAAGAGCGGCAATCCCTCTTCCTTCTTGTCCAGGAGGGGGTGAAGAGAAAATGAAATCTTTCTAGCACAGTAGAATTTGCTGGAAAAAGGTGAAAGTTCCATTTCAAGTTCCAAATGGAATGCAGACTCTAGGCATAGATTCTTTGCCCCTCTTTGTCCCTGGTGTGTGTGTGTGTGTGTGTGTGTGTGTGTGTGTGTGTGTGTGTGTGTGTGTGTGTGTGTTGGAGGGGGAGGTATGGTGAGTTTGCTTACACTGCTGGTTCTGACAGCAGAGTGGGCAGGGCTGCAGTCCTTCAGGCCATCTCCCCCACCACAACCCCAATGCCCCGCCCAGGCCCAAACAGCAGGCTGCACATGGTAATTAAACCTCTGGGGCCTTGAGAATTTGGACTCTGGTTTAGAGAAATACTGCACTGAAGACTTCCCCCTCAATTTCCTCCTGCTTGCTGTGGGAATTTTCTTTAGTTACACATGGCTTCCCAGGTAAACGTGCATAGGAAAAAAAAAAGTCGCTAGTGGGAATTGAATTAGCACCTCAGCTTTGCTTGTAATGAACCAGTTGGCTTAATTAGGTGTTCTGATATTATAATATTGAAAAACATAAAAATTGAAGGTTCACCTAGCTTTCATCGGTCCTTTCCATGACATTCTTATTAAATGTGATGTTTTCTTAAATATTAAACTTTCATGTTTTCTTACAATAGAAAAATAGGAAAAATAGGAAGTACTCAGCAAGGTGGCTCAGTGGGTAGAGCATAGGACTTGCATATCTGATCCCAGAGATTTATTTCCTGGCACTTCATTTGCTGGAGCTCTCCTTAAGTCTTTCTCAGGCTCACACTCATTTTTTTTTTATTTATTTAAAAAAAGGAGACATTGGGAGCATTGAATAGTGCAGTGGGTTAAGCTCAAGTGGTGTAAAGTTCAAGGACCAGAGTAAGGACCCTGGTTCAAGCCCCCGGTTCCCCACCTGCAGGCGAGTCGCTTCACAGGCAGTGAAGCAGGTCTGCAAGTGTCTTTCTCTCCCCCTCTCTGTCTTTCTCTCCCCTCTCCATTTCTCTCTGTCCTATCCAACAATGACAACATCAATAACAACAACAATAATAACTACAGCAATAAAACAAAGTCAACAAAAGGAAATAAATAAAATTTTTTTAAAAGAAATTAATCATTAAGTATTCCCCCTACCCCCTTCATTTATAAGGCTGCTTCTCATTAGGAGAGGGGATAAAAAAAAGGAGACATTAACAAAACCATAGGATAAGAGGGGTACAACTCCACACAATTCCCATCACTAGAACTCCATATTCCATCCCCTCCCCTGATAGCTTCCCTATTCTTTATCCCTGTGCGAGTATGGACCCAAGGTCATTGTGGGATGCAGAAGGTAGAAGGTCTGGCTTCTGTAATTGCTTCCCTGCTAAACATGGGCGCTGACTGATCAAATCATACTCCCAGCCTGCCTCTCTCTTTCCCTAGTAGGGTGGTGCTCTGGGGAAGCGGAGCTCTAGGACATATTGGTGGGGTACTCTTTCTAAGGAAGTCTGGTAGGCATCATGATAGGATCTGGAACCTGGTGCCTGAAAGGAGAGTTAACATTCAGAGCCAAACAAATTGCTGAAGGATCATGGACCGAAAGGCTGGAATAGTGCAGATGAAGTGTTGGGGGGGGGGGGGGTCCTCCATTTTATAGCTAGCTAGTAGGAATATTTTAGTTATATTCCAAAGGGCCTGTAGCTATACAATTTTTTTTTCTTTTCTCTGTAGGCTCACACTCTTAGACACATAGATAAACCATTAAAAACAAACTGATTACTTCATGGCTTTTAAACTAAGATCAATTGTAGTATTTGCTCATAACAATTTAATATCTGATATATCCTCTATTTGAGGACAATATATTCAATGGATTTTTTCAGTAAGAAGTTGGAATAGGAACTTGAAAAATTATATATCAAACAAGCTGAGTCTGGGAGATAGTTCACTTGGTTTTACAGGCCCAGTGTATCAGGATCTAGGTTTAAGTCCTGCCACCACATGGGATCATCCATAAAATGTCACCAGGGGGAACCCCACAGATGAAGAAATGATATCTTTCTCCTCTCTCTCTCTCTCTCTCTCTCTCTCTCTCTTCTGCCTCTCTCTCTCCTCTGAAGAAAAAACAAATTCCTTGAGAGCAGTGGAATCATACATATATGGTCGAGACTTCAGCTCCACCATCACCCCTCTCCACTCCCACACAAAATACATTTAAAACCAACCAATCAACCAACTAAACAACCAACCAACTAACCAACCAACCAACCAACCAACCAACCAACCAACCAAACAACCAACCAACCAACCAACCAATCAACATGGACAATAAGAAGAATGAAAATAGTCTCTCATTTCCCAGGAATTGTGTTATAGCAGTGCAGTGTTTCTTCTGGAAAATTTCTGGTTTCTCTGCATCTTAGTTTCTTTCATTTCTGTAAAATGAATAGATTTTACCTGTCTGGTCATCTATACTCAAAATTAAATAAGATCACTATGAAGAACACATGTTGAATATGTTGAATATGCAAAGTATTGTTATCTATTTATCTGTACATTTATTCTTTTGCTCACACAAATTAGTTTAATTTAATTAAAATGCCTCTTTTTGATTATTCTTGATATAAAGACACCATACAATGGGCATGACAGGTGTAGTATTTCTCCGATTTAGCACATGTTGAAGCCCAGATTCAAATGAATTCTGAGTTGTCTCTGCTCTTTAGTGCCTCCAGACTCTGCACAATGCCATGACTAGAAAATATCTAGCTGGTCCTGAGAAGTCCTTGTCCTTTCCCAATTCCCTCCTATTGAGGGTACCTCTTCCTTGTTCCTTATGGACTATGCCATGTCACCCACAGCCTCCTCATCAGTCTTAACTACTTGTGGTGATCTGCTAGCAATCACAAGATTCTGGTGGCTTTCTGCACATGTTCAACATCAAGGATGTATGCCAGGCATTCACTCATTACCACAATACAGCTTTTTGAGAGTGTTGCAGAGAAATAACAGACCAACATTTGTAAATTAGGAGAATCAGATTCTAAATGGGCTAATATATAATCTTGACCTCAAGAAGGATAATGTGTCACTAGGTAGGTTTCTGGGCCATTTCACTGTTCATCTATGGGTGGGTAAGCCACTTGGAACTAGAGGAACCCCATCAATGGGATGAATTCTAACCTTAGTCATTGGTGCAGGAAAGATAGGGAGAGGAAGGGATATTAGTGTCTAGTGAATATTCTACAGAATCTACATTTTTGAAAATCATCTCTAAGATACTAAACAATAACTGGACCATTACAGACTGCAAGAGTTTTTAAATCTACAAAGAGAAAATACAATAACAAACTTACACAGGAGATCTTCAGAGATAAAGATAAACTGGTGCTCATTTTTCCAAAAGTTTCAACTCATTAGTTTGCTATAGTAATGATCCCTAATGAAGACAGTGGTTAATAGTCGCATAAATGAGTTTTAGAACTGAAAATTAAATGCACAGTTCACTGACTAAATCGGCTATTAAATATACAGACATTGTTTTATAAGGCTGTATACTTGAAACCTATATACTGTTACAAATCAATGTTACTTCAATACAGATTTTAAACAATGAATCTCTCTCCGTACATTTCACCCAGTGTTCATTACTTCAGTGCTTATTATTTATTTTTTTAAAGTTACTTATATCATTGTCCTGTCTGGGTGGTATGCCTGGTTGAGCATACATGTTACAATGTACAAGGACCAGGGGTCAGACCCCCTGCTCCCTACCTGCAGAGGGAAAGTTTCACAATTGATGAAGCAATGATGCAGGCATGTCTCTCTATAGTAATTCAAAAATAAAAGGATTTCTTGGGAGGGTGCCTCGGAGGAGCTTTAAGTCAATCAGTGTTTATTACATGGCGGCACAGCAGTAAAGAATGGTGTATTTTACGTACAGCAAAATAAACAGAGGCAAGAATAGGCCAGACACATGAGATAAGTTAATTACCAAAGTTCAGTTTCACCTATACAAGTTCCGGAAGGAGCAGCCATGATGGGGCTGCAAGCATGTAGGAAAGCAGGGAGTCTGGAGAGCAGGGTGCAGATAGAAAGCCACTTGTGCCTGATGCATGCTTAAGTTCATTTCTGACATCAGCCTGACATCAGCCATATGCTAATTACATATTCAAAGCTCTGTCTGTCTTCTTATCTTAATGCTGGTACATTTTATAGCAAAGCTCCTTCTTGATCCCTGTATTGATTGTATAGTTTGCTCCTCACCACTAAAAAGGTCCAAGAGCAGATGTGTACAGTTAGGGAAACACAAAAGAGTGGGAACCTTTTCACTGTAAATAACACACATATGTTCCTGTGCTGAGTGTCCTATCTACAGTCTCTTCTCAAATGTCCAAAATCTCCTGTTTGAATCTACAAAACAGATGTTAAACTGACTCCTATGATATTAATTTATAGACTTTGCATATGCCAAGTTGTGAGCCTCCTGTCATTGTGTGTGATATGATTATGATCTAAAAGCACATTTCTATGATTGTAGAAACTTTGAGTTGCTATTTCTTTCTTTTCTCTCTCTCTCTCTCTCTCTCTCTCTCTCTCCCTCTTTCTCTAATGGGGCATGGATCTGGGGAAGCGGCGCTCCAGAGCACATTGGTGGGATGTCTGGATGGCATTATGGTAGCATCTATAACCTGGTGGCTGAAAAAGAGTTAAGATAGAAAGCAGAGAAAAATGTTGACTAATTATGAACCTAAAGGCAAGAATATTGCAGATGGAAATTTGGGGTCTCCATTTTGGAAAAAGCTATTAGGTCTATTTTAGGTACATCCCAAGGGGCCCATGACCCAACTAGCTTTTGACTGCACCTGACATTTAATATGCAGGTTACCTAAGCTATTGTCTGGGGGGATGGTGTCTCAGTTGGAAAAAGGACCAGAAAGCTGGATCAGGGAAGAGAGTAGCTCCCAAATATGGGAAAAGTATTTAAATATTATTAACTGTAGATGCCATCGATCTGATCTGGGGCCCATAGTTAGCACAGGAGCCTATGTAACCTCTGCATCCCTGTAGGTCTATGTGTTGTTGTTTTTTCCTTTCTCTTCTTTTCTTTCTTCTTTTTCTTCTCTGTGAGATAATTTCAGCTTAATCATTTTAGCATTACCCTAGAACACAACATATTGAAGCTGGGTCCTAGGAAAGTTTTAGATAATTTAGATAATGCTTGGTCATTTTTGTTTGTTTTTCTTCTCTGTAAAATTAATAATAATAATAATAATAATAATAATAATACCAGAGCACTGTTTATCTCTAGCTTAAGGTATTGTGGGGGATTGAACCTGAGACTTTAGAGCCTCAGTCATGAGAGTCTCTTTGCATAACTATTAGGCTATACCTCCACCCTGTAAAATACATTATTTAGAGGAGTTCATAGCTTATTGGGTTCTCTTTTGATAGTGTACATCCTATGAGTTTGGGCAAGTGTATGGCATTTATCATGAAGAATTGTTCTACCTTCCTATTATAATTATCTCTGTTCTTCCAATTATTTTCCCTCTTCCTTAATTTCTCTAAACCTTATTATCTCTTTAGTTTTTCCTTTATTATATGGTCTTGGGATTGCATAGTTACCCCCTAAGAGGCCATGTGAGGAAAGAACTAACCATTGTAGCACAGGAATTAGGTCTGGCCATTTATCCACTGACAGGACAGGCATTTCCTAGTCCTCCCATAACCTTCCAGTAAGCAGCCAGACGCAGTAAATGTCTGTCTCCATGGCAATGAGGTTCAGCCAGGACTTCTGAGAACCTGCTGCCCTGCTGAACATTGTTGAGTGTTCTCTGAAATCCTCTCCCTCTCACCTCAGCACCAGGTTCCTAATTTGTGCCTGGCTTTCAGGGTTTGCATTTGCTTTAATCCATCCCTTCTGAAAGAGAATCCTGGCCTTCTGCTGACTGTTGTCTCTCTCATAGGAAACTATGTCTGGGAACAGTGTGAATTAAGCTGATAATTCTGCAAGGAAAGAACAGATGTCATATTCAAATCAGGCTCTCTTGTGTTTTTTTCTTTCTATCCCATAGCTCTGAGGTCTTGCCTGGGGCTTCTCAGACCTTGGAAGACACACCCATCCATCACTTGTTAAACTGGGACTCCTGGCTACACAGAGTCTAGGAGTCAAATTACCTGAGGTGTGTCCAGTGCTCTGCATTTGAACACAGACCAGGTCCTTGGCCATCGCAGAAGGGCACTACTGTACAATTAGACTATGGAGACCAGATAAGATGGGTGCACCAACTTGGTTTTTGGCCCTATTTCTGACCTTTACCAGTTTATTGAAAAAAAAAAAAAAACTTTGCTATTTGAGCTTATGTTTTAATTCTGAAATGGGAAAAAGGAGACATTTAAATATGCGAAGTTCTCTTCCTGCCTCTAATAGCTACTGAATTTAAAGGTCCAGGGAATAGTGTAGCCATAGAGCACAAGGCTATTTTGTGTGGAGGCTGAAAAGGGGGGTGGGTGGAGGTTGGTGGGGGAGAAGCAGGACTGTGGCTCTGACTCTATCTGTGGTAATCTTTAGGAACTTGTCCTACTCAGGCAGTCATATTTCACATCATACAAATGGGATTACTGTCGTGAACATAGCTATACACAGACCTCTTTTGTTGTTGAGGTGGTCTGGTGTAGGGCTGCACCGCGGAGAAGAGAGCGGACGTCCAGAGCAAAGGGGTACACAAATCTTTTTTATAGGATGGGGGGGGTTTGGTTCAGACCACGTGGAGCCAGCCAGCAGTGGCCGACCACGGGGGGAGAGCAGGGAGCGAGACCTCAGAGAGGGAGAGCTGAGAGCCCAGAGAGAGAAGGGGGGGTGAGGGGGCTTTTTATTGGGCAACAACCAGAGGTGACGTGTAGGGCCAGGATTGGTTGAAGGGGGCAATGCTAGGGTTTCGCGCAGCGTAGTAAAACCTGGGGGCGGAGACTGCATCAGAATAACTCCTCAGCAACATCTCCTCCTATCCCTTTATATCTAAATGGACACAGTAAAGAAAAATGGAATGGAGCAGGCTTAAATGTCTTAGAGGAATGCCATGCTCAGGTGAGAAGATGTAGGACTTTCTGTGGAGGATGGAAGGCTTAAATGGCTGCGAACCTTGTGAGATTTATGCGTCCTCCTATGCTCAACCCCTCTTTAGAGAGAGAGACTTACCTGGAGAGACTCATCTCATAGGTTTAAGCGCAGCCTGCTCAACCATCTCTTCACAATATCTCTACATCTTTTCTATCTTTCCATATAGTAATTGCATAAGATGTACAAAGTCTGTAAAAGACTATCATGGGGCAGAAACCTTTTGGGCATAAGCCTAAATGATATAACAAAGCAGGAAGGGACAAGTAGGGGAGTAGATGAGTGTGTCTGATTTCTTAGAATACATCTTTTCCGATATTTGTTGTTACTGTCCTTTCTGATGTTTGATATTTGGATAGGAATGAAGTGATATCTCATTGTCTTTATTTGTATTTTTTCTAACAATCAATAGCTTGGAACATTTTTTCATATGTCTGGTTGGCCTTTTGAATCGCTTTGATGAACATCCTCTTCAACTCCTCTCCTCACTTTTGGTTGGGGTCCTTTGTAATAGCCCAAATTTGGAAGCAACATAGATGTCCAACAACAGATGAGTGGCTATGAATGCTGTGGCATATATACACAATAGAATAATACTCAGCTAATAAGAATGATGAAGTCACCTTTAATCCCCCTCATCTTGGATGGAGCTTGAAGAAATCATGTTAAGTGAGATAATGTAGAAAGAGAAGAATGAATATGGGATGGTCTCATTCATGGACATAATTTGAGAAATAAAAGTAGAAAGGGGAATCAAAAAGTATAAATTGCACTTTGTTTGGTGTATTGCACCAAAGCAAAGGGCTCTGGGGTGTGGATTTTAGGTCCTGGTACATGTTAGTGAAGGAGGACTATGCTGGGGGTGAGAGTGTTTTGCAGAAATTTAAGAAAAATTATCCATGTATCAACTGTATTTACTGTAAACCATTAATCTCCCCATAAAATGAGTAAGAAATGGGATTACTGGGACAGAGTGGTGGTGTACCTGGTTTAGCACACATGTTACGAAACACAAAGATCTGGATTCCAGCCCCTGGTCTCTAGTTTCAGGGGGAAAGCTTTTCAAGTGTTTAAATAGTGCTGCAGGTGTCTCTCTTTCTATCTTTCTATCTCCCCTTTCCTCCCAATTTCTGGATATCTCTATTCAATCAATAAATCAAGATTACAAAAAAGAGATTTAAAATGGAATCATTCTTTTGAATATAAGAAGACTCCATTTTGTTGTTGATATCCACTTTTCATCAAATCAGCCCTTCAAGGAAACACCCTGTAACACAAACTCAACTGTATGCTTTCATTTATCTCCTACTTGCTGAGCCTAGGAGCTTAAATGTAGAAAGTAGGCTCAGCCTTTGTCATTCCTGAGCTTGGCAATAGGACAGTTCCCTTATCTATGTCATTTCGGTTTCTTTTGTGCATAATATGGAACTTGTCACATATATGATTTATTTCTGCACTGAGCAGCAACAAGAAAGACAAAACAAGATATACTATCAGAAATGATGGAAAAGTGCTCTCAACTTTCTCTAAGTTAATACAAAAAATGCAAGAATTCAAAGAAAGTCTGAGTGAAAACAACTTTATAGGAGAGCCATGGTAGGCAGTTCTCAAGGGCTCTACTATATCTTGGTTATAATATCTTCCTAATTACTCCATGATTTGAAATTGCATGAAGGTGCAGACATAACCAAAAGCCTGCTCAATAGTCTTGTCACTCAACATTCAAAGGAATATCTACAGGTGATTTAAACAATAGTCCAGAATAACTTAATGAGCTTTCAAAAATACTTGCAAATATGTGGGCTGCCTCTAGGATGAGCCTATAGATTTTTTCATGATATTTTTATGATTACTTTTCATGATTAATTCAGTCTTATTAATAATGATACATATGCAGTTGAGACACAATAGCAAGAAAAGTACTATTGTAGTCTCAACCTCATCAACAAAATATAAATTGAACAGGGATGTTTGTAATGATTAGAATTGGGTTGAGTCAGGCGGTAGGTAGTATAGAGGGTTAAGTGCATATGGCACAAAGTGCAAGGATCGGTGTAAGGATCCTGGTTTGAGCCCCAGCTCCCCACCTGCAGGGGTGCTGCTTCACAAGTGGTGAAGCAGGTCTGTAGGTGACTTTCTCTTCCCCTCTCTGTCTTCCCCTCCTCTCTACATTTCTTTCTGTTCTATCCAACAACGATGGTATCAGTAACAACAACAATAAAACAACAAGGGCAACAAAAGGGAATAAGTTAATAAATAAACATTAAAAAATAATTAGAACTGGGCTATTCCTTTGGTGATATGGGATAAGCTTTTGGTTATATTTGGACCACAACAAAGTTCTCTGAGTTTCATGAGGCAGACAAAATCAAAGTTATATTTGCTTCTTTTGGGTCATACCAGTGGACTATAGAAAAGTCATTATATGTTATTACTATCCTTTGATATTTATTATTATCTTTCTCACAACATTATTGTTTCTAGTAATGTTACATAAATATATAGCAATAGTGATATCAGTAGGTACATTTCTGAGTATTTGAAGGGTGTCAAATACTCACATAACTGCTTTGCATGTCTTACCTCATAACAATACATTGAAATAATTCTTATTACCCTTACTTGGTATATAATGAGAATCATCATCCAAGCATCTGAGAGAGAGGCAGAGCTGAGAAGTTATAAGTTAGGGTAACGTATGCTGAGGGTATATTTCTGGCTCAAGAAGCCCATTATATCCACTCTTATATTCTCTCTAACTCTTGATCACCCCAAAATGGAAAGAACCATGATGAAACCAACAAACTGTTCTCTTGCAAACAATGATTTTGGGCAAGTTCACATTCAACAACTATAGTTTGAGGCTACAATTATGAACTCTACTTCCTGTGGAATATATTATATTGGTCACAGTGGTGACTGATCCATCAGTCTATTTGAATTAAAAGAATGGGGAGAGAAAATTTTATTACCTGAGTCAACTCATCTTTACATTTTACTTGGAAGGAATGGCTCACCTTAAAGTTCCTTGAAAAGAGAGACTTACATTGAAAAGTCACCTTATGCTAGAGCTCAGTTTACACATAATCCTTATTGTCCTTCTCTGAGGCCAAACAGCACCCTCTCCCCCATGTCAACAGTGTCAACAGTAGCACAAGAAGATGGAGATTCAGAAATTTTTTTTTTCTCCAAGAACTGAAACTAAGTGACTGTTAAATTCTTATTACAGCAAACAAGCACCAGGTGATTTCAAATCCTGCAAGGGCTCTGTTCCAGCAGCTCAAGAATGACTGATCCCTCCCACCACCCCCTCTACCACCCCCCAAACACAGTGGAGACTTTGAAGAAAGGGCTGCATGGTTTGGCTCCACCTCAAATCCTGTACATTTCACCTTTACTTCTGGAATTGATGGTGTGACCTAAGGCCAGATCTGCTCTTCAAGGAAGGAACATCAAGAGACATTATTACAGCCTTTGTCCCCAAGAAAGGGATGCTAAATGATCACTCCCTGTACCCATCTAGCACCGGCTTTTGTATTGTGACCTTTATGCAAATATTTCACATAAGCCTTTTCTCTGTCTTTGACAGCCATTATTCCATCCTAGGCACAGTTTAAAAATCAGAACTTCAGAACTATGAAAGGAGTCTAAGGTCACATAGCCAAGGGCAAAATTGGGGCTCAAACTACAACTTTATATTCCACTGCTGATGCCCTTTTCACATTATTCTATCTTTAAAGTCTACAAAGGTTCCATTCTGGTTTTCATATTAGGAATACAGTAAATGAATTTGATTTAACCTATGACTACATCTGATAGTATCTTTAGTGACAGTGTCTTTAAGAGGGTGGTTCCTTATGTAAATTCCTGTGAAGAGGATGAACTGGAGACTGTACAACACATTTTTACCCATAGTTCTGTGCTCTGAATACAAAGGGATGTTGAATAACATAAGATATTATGTTATTGAAAATATACACAAAGCACAAAAAGGATTATTTTGTTAAGTGGGGGGCATTTGAGGAAGATCATTAAGAAGGAGATGAACTTAAGAACTTACGTAGCTAGCTATGTTGACAAAAGTACATATTAGGGATTTCTAAGAAAATATGCCTTAGGTGGATAACTCTCGTTTTGGTATATTTGTAGGTCATGCAGATGCTTATGAAGTGAGAATAAAATAGAACATTTTACTAAGCAAGGGAACTGGAAGTAGCTATCATGTCAGACCTTCCACCTTCTGCAACCCACAATGACCCTGGGTCCATGCTCCCAGAGGGATAGAGAATGGGAAAGCTAGTGGGGATGGGATGGGATATAGAGATTGGGTGGCAGGAATTGTGTGGAGTTGTACCCCCCCCATCCTATGATTTTGTTAATGTCTCCTTTCTTAAATAAAAAAAAAAAGAAAACACACAGCACAAATGCCAAAAAAAAAAAAATCCCAAAACATAAAAGATTGTTAAAAAGACAATCACAAAATGAAAAATAGACTTGTTGGAGTAAAGTATGTTGGGCTATCTTCTGGACCCTATTAACTTTGTCTCCATAGAAGCACTTGAGTATGGGGATTTGTCCTGTGTGACAATGAATGTCAACAGACTTGCACAGTGACTGATGGTGTATAGGCAAGCAAATCACCTGCATTTACTGATAAAGGTACACAGGTACACATGTACATTAATAACCATGCACTACCACATTGAATGGATAGATTGTCATTGTGCATATCCATGATGGGAATGTTGCTTCTAGAACTTTATTTACTTTGGATATAGAAAGAGAGAAGATGGGGTTAGGCAGTAGCTCAGAGGTTTAAGCTGACTTGGCACAAAGCCCAAGGACTGGCATAAGGATCCTGGTTAGAGCCCCTGGCTCCCCACCTGCAGGGGAGTCGCTTCACATGCAGTTAAGCAGGTCTGCAGGTGTCTGTCTTTCTCTTCCCCTTTCTGTCTTCCCTTCCTCTCTCTGTTTTTCTCTGTCCTATCCAGCAACAATGACATCAATAACAACAACAATAATAACTACTACAAAAACAAAGCAACAAGGGTAGCAAAAGGTAAAATAAATAATAATAATAATAATAGCCTCCAGGAGCAGTGGATTCATGGTGTAGGCACTGAGCCCCAGCAATAAACCTGGAGGCAATAAAAAAGAAAGAGAGAAGATGAGAGGAGAGAGAGAGAGAGAGAGAGAGAGAGAGAGAGAGAGAGAGAGAGGAAGAGGAGCCTGCAGTACTGTTTCACCTTTTATGAAACTTCCCAGCTTCCTGTGGGGACAGAAGGCTTGAATTTGAGACCTTGTGCACTGTAAAGTGTGCCTTTAGCCATATGCCACCCAATTTCCATAGCTCCCCTGTTTCTAGAATATTTAGGTGTAGATTGTGGCCAATACTAGATGCCTTCTGTTCCAGTCAGGTATTATGACACTAATTTGGTGTGTGAGAGAACAATGTGTTTTGCTGAGAATTGAGACTAACAGCAGGGAAGTAATGTCTGATTTCTCTTATCTTTCCCACTGCCTCTGCAATGAGACGAGTTAAGAGTACACCCATGAATTTTTCTCATACTGCCAGTAGAATCATAGTAGAAGGTCTCTGCAATGAGCTGGGTAATTTGGAGATCCTCTCTGCAGCTTTTCTCTCTAGCATCCTCTGCTACATCATCTATTGTGCTCATTTGCCCTGTGTTAATGAGGGTCTTTGAGAAATGGCTGGAATGGTACTGATCTATGGGACTTACTGCAGATAGTAATTAAATATGGTTAACGGTTGGGTTATGCTGACACATTAAAAGGCCTACAGACTGTGATTTATGAATATAGCTCTGCTTCCCCATTTGTATCTGATACATTTCTCTCCTTTCACATAGGCCTATACTCAGAATGGAATGGTTCTCAGGATTCCCCACAAGTCACTCTAAATGCTAGATCACTTAAAATTGTATTCATATGGCATCATCTTTATTCCTTCTATAATATCCTTACGGTATCTGCCAGCCTTTATCAACATGAGTTACACGTAAACGTTTCTTTGTGCACTAAAGCATATATTATCAGAAAGATAGAATACAGGGGATAATTCCCATATGTTATGTAAAATAATTTGATGACAAGAATTGAGATTAAGTACTGAAGTCTTTCTGCAAAAGCATTGTTGGTCTGGAGATGATATTACATACAGTCAGTCTCAGCAGAAGAAGAGGGAGCATTCACCAGCAAACTTTATAGAATCATATCTCATCTCTCAAGCAACTTTACCCATTGTGAAACACCAAAAGGAAGTAAAAGTGCTTTGAAGAAATATAAACATGATTTAAGATGGCAAACCTGCTCACAAGTGAACAATTAAACAAATAACCAAACTGTCCCAAGAGTACTATGCCCCCTGCTGGCTGACTCTCCTCACTGATTTTCCCTTCCTAAAAATGCACTCCCAACTGCAGACAGAACTCTGGAGAGGAAATAAATCGTCTGCTGCTCCTGTTCTGGATCTTCACCAAAAAACTACTGACTAAATATAGTAGCAGTGCTAACAGTGTAATTTTGCAAGACAAGTTACTGAGGTGTCCTTGGTAGTATTCTCTTTTACAGACACTTTTCCTTTACTCATGAGGGGAGTAAAAAAAAAAAGGCCAACTTCATGCTGCCTTTCCTCTGGGGTTGCTAATGGTTTCCTGTCATAAGGCCAAACGCAGAAATGTCCAGGCAACCAGAAGATGATTCAAAGTATTGATTTTAAAAGCCTGGGTTTCTTGAAGGATATCATGCTGCATCAGCAGTTGGAGGAAACAAAAGAGGTGTGCCTTTCTCAATGGGAGACCAAATCATTAAACTAAAAGATGTGGAGGATGTTGTGGGGTGAGGACGGAAGTGGCTTCATGTTGTTGATGTTAGTGTGACTGATGCACATCAAGTCTTGGGGTCCCAACACATCAATGATGTCAGAAGATGACACTGGCCAGAGAATAAATGGTCAAAGGAAAACTGAGAAAGTATTCTTGTGCCCAGAAGTTGAGATAAGCCTACCTAAAGGGGAACAGGGATAGTGGGACACCTATTATTAATCATATGAAGAACAGAGAATGTCACCTTGAGAGTTGTATGCTACAGAATATTTTGTGTAGTGTTAGTTTTGGATGAATAACTCAAAATGCAGTTGAAATTAATTTTCAGGCAGGAGACAGAAGATAAAATCAGGTTTATTTAATCTGGATAAAAATGATATATGGTCTTTCTTTTATAATAAACTCAAGTTATTTGGAGCTTGTTAGTAAATTGAACTGTGAAGACAGTGACACTTACTCTTACCTCAATGTGTAAATTTCTATTCATTGGAGAGTTCCTCTGGAGTTGAAATAATCTCCCAGATATACCTTACCAAAGTACCGTGGTAGGCAAGAGGTCTTCTTACTTGAAACACAGGTGATAAAGTAAATTCAGAGGTTGAACCTCCTCCCAGTGTGCATGAGTGGCTCAGAAAAGTTAAAAGTGTTTCACCGCCCCCCACCTTTATGGGCATACAGTTACCAAAATTTGTATAATTTAAGGTGTAAAATATGGTTTGATATATATGCACATATATTCTATTCTCTGAATCCATGAACTTTACTATTTTAAATCCTGTATATAAGCATTGCCATCTAGCATTTATTTTTCTACATCAGATTAACTTTCTTTTGTAAAATGATCTTCATGTTCATACATGTTGCAACAAATAATAAGGTTCCATTTATTTTAAAATCTGAATATTATATAAATATGTACAGTGTCTCATATATATGCATATATAAAATGGCAATATATAAACATAAGTTAATATAAATATATAAGCAAACATTTATTATGCATGCATTTTAATATACAATTACAATACCCACATCACATATTATCAGTATACATATATACCAAAAGGTTTTTCATTGTAATGTTGATAAGGAAAAGCAGTATAGGGCAATAATGAATAAATGATCATTTTTGGATATGCCATGATTTCATTATATATTATTTTCTTTAAAATTACAAACCAGTTGTGGGATGGTGTTACACCTGGTAGAGATCAACCATTACCATGTACAATCATCAGAATTCAAGCCCACAATTTCCATCTGTATTAGGAAGCTTCATGGTTGGTGGAGCAGTGTTGCAGGTATCTTTCTGCCCCAACTTCTCTCTCCGTCCCTTTGTATTTCTCTTTCAGAAGAGAAAGAAAATGTATGGCCACCTAAAATAGTGAATTCATCATAAAAGCACCATATCCCAGAGAACCATAAAAAACCAAACAAACAGACCAGAGGCATGGCTCATTTGTAGAGTACAGAACTTACAAGTATGAAGGTTGTTATTTAATCTCCAGCTTCATATATGTTATATAATATGCTTAAGGTATTCTCTCTCTCTCTTAATTTAAACGTAATAGCTTCAACTATGCTAAGAAAAGACTTACTGTATATCTCTTACATCTTTGTACTCACTCACTGACAGATTTTTAGGTTGCTTTCATAGCTTGGCCTTGGTGAAGAAAACTGCAGTGAACATGAAGGTCCGGTGGAGGCTTTATATGTTGCAATAAGCATCCTACTAAGAAGCTGATTCAATGACTAGTATCTCAACTGAATTAAGGTCTGTGTCAGCTGATGAAATATGATACTGTCTTTTTTTTTTTTTAAAGGTATTTGTCTTTTCAGAGAGACCTCTTCAGATCTTCAGGTAAGATGAATCAGAAAAAGATCTCCTGGTCAGATGGCCAACTATGTTGTGTACTCTACTATTATGAGGAAGAAGAGAGTGGTGAAAAAGAGAGGTCAGGTAACCTGGTAGAGTGTACACATTACAGTGTGTAAAGACCCTCTTTCAAGGACCCGGCTCCCATCTGCAAAGGTTTATGGTTTATTAAGTGGTTAAGCTGTGTTGCCTCTCTCTCTCTCTCTCTGTCTTTCTCACTTTCTTGATTGCTTGTCCTCTCCCTTCCCTCTCAGCTTCTCACTGTATTTAAAGTAAATAAAATATATTAAAATATTTGGAATAAATTATCAATGTACACCATAGAGGGTTTATATTCCACAAGAATCATCAAGCTAGAACCTAGAAGAAACAAAATAAGGAAATAGGAAGCATCGTTGGAATGAGATTATAAGTAATGTTAATTTTTAGGCACTTTTACATCACAGATTATGTGCTTACGTTGTCTTCTTTCTTTAAGATAAGATATACATATATGTATAAATAGCACACATATATATAGAAAAAAAATATATATATTTGCAGAAGCATACCTCATGGCAATTCACTAAAAAGAATGAAGTGTAGAAAGTCAAATATAGTTAATTATCACATTATAGGGAAATAGCTCTCACTTTTAGGTAATCATATGTATTTTTTCTGTACTTTATTGATATCTAGCTATCATATATTTCACAGGACTATGTTCATGTTTGTAATATGCCATCACCTAATTTTCTAACAGGACTTTAAAATGTTTCAATAGCTTTATTAGGGTCTTTATATTACTTGGCTTTGTGCTACTAATTCCATTTTTTCTGATAGTCTGACCAAGAAAAGTGGGAGAAGGAGGCAATTTACCTCTGTGCTCTCCCTGAGTATCTTTAGGAAAAGAAAATGATCTCAAAAAAAGGACTATAGAACGGAAGTGCAGGAGGGTCTGCAATCTGTCATGGATTAAACAGCAGGCATGCCTGTCCAGCGGCCCCATTCATTTAGTTCTGGTTGTGACAGCTCTTGCAAATGATCCTATAACTATAGTGGGAAAAAAAAAAAAAAGTTGAGGAGAAGCCCATTCCATGTCTCAGTGTTTTGCGTTTATAGATGTAGACAAAGAGAAAACCTTCTTGTCACAAGTTCTCAAAGCCTAGTAGCTTCCATACACACTCTGAGTCAGCTGAACCAGCTGTAGCAGACCACTCTCTCTCTCCTAAACTGCTCTTCCTAAAGGATCTCATCCAAGTCCAAGAGGAATAATGAGGCCTGTGTCTACAGCTACGAAAGCCTACAGGACATTCAGAGTCTCTGTTAGAAGTGTACAACACAGCTTCCCAGTTAGGCCTTTGAACTGCATTGAAAATTACATTTCTCAAGTTCAGCTTTTCCTTGGGTCAGGGGTTAATTTGGGTGCTTGGGGAAGCATGTATATAATTGTGTGTGTGCATGAACATATGTCTGTGTGTTAGATGTAGGTAAAAAGAGAATAAAAAAGCATTTTATTTGACCTCCTAGCCTGTCCTACTTGAACAGATGCTCTAGTCCCTAATACTACAGTGTGAATCAATATTCTCTACACACACACACACACACACACACACACACACACACACACACACACACACACACCATGCCCCACCGACTCCTCCTATTTGACATGATAGATAGCTGGCTCGACCCAATGCCCAGAAGGTCAGACTGTGTGGAGGAATCAATCTTGGGCTATTCTTTTGCTAAGTTCCCTAGGAGAGCCAGAAGTGGCCTAAATCCTTGCTCCTCATTTCTCAAGCTCTTTTCCTACTCCCAGCTTCCCTTCTTGGCAGACCCTGAATGGAGGCAGGTCTCTTTGTTAAAAATCCAAGGGGCAGGCATGCTGAATACCTGGGGCTGCAGAGACAGAGTCAGAGAGAAGCCACCCTGCTCTCACAAGCCTCCTATCCCATGGCAATATCCACTCTCTCTTAATACACGCCCCCCCCAATAAAGTTCTGTGCCCTTGATGTTTGCAGAGACTTTTCATGAGTACCATACATTTAGGGGTGGAGGAGAGAAAGACAGCTATCCCAGGAATAAATCAACTCCACATAGCTAGTGTATTAAAACTAGGTAGCAAATAGCCTATTAAATCCCATATTGCAATGCTTTAAATGTAAATTCTGCTCCTTAGTCCTGAGATAGCCCAGATCATTTGGCCAACGGGCTTTGTTACCATTTGTGCTTCCCTGTTTTTCCTCCTGACTCAGCTGAAGGAAGGGGAGAATAATACATCCCCAAGGTCCAGAGGAGGCAGACTGCAGCATAGACTCCAAGCAGAGGGAAAGCTTCAGGCTTCTTTCTACAGCCTCCATGTTAACCTCAGGCAGAGATGGCACTTCTTCTTCTTCTAGCATTTGCCCTTCTTCCGTAGCCAGAGATGGCACTAAAATGGTGTCACACTTGGAAATGTGGGTGAAGGATAGGAGTGAAGAGTAGAGGGGTTGCTTTCCATTGTCAAAGTGATAGGTCAGAAGTGCATTGTCACCTCCGAGCTCCCTCTCTGCGTCTAATGCTGCATACTTCTGTTTTTATGTATGCGAAGCAAACTCTCAGTGCATTTCTCTTCATAGTGCTGGCTGTAAAACTTCACCCCAAGAGTGGATCGGGAAGAGCCCTAACTACCTGCATGAAAACATTCAAAGGCTCATGCCCTCTTTGCTCTCTTGGACTCAGATATAAAATCAGTGGTGTTTTTCTCTGTTTCAAAAAAAAAAAAAAAAAAAAAAAACCCAACAGAAACATGTGGAAATGCTCTAGGTTTTTCTTTTTCTTTTTAGGTTGAAAACCATGTGCACCAAATTTTCACAGACCTGATCTTAATGTAGATAAAAGTGAGACATGGGGCCGGGGGGGGGGGGACACATGTATAGAAACCCTGCATTGTATGCTATAATTTAATTATCGTGTGCTGCAGAATTTCTTTGCATAAATTACAACCACAGTGATAGCATCACTTTCACAAAAGGTGGCTGCTAATCGATTCAACCCTCCCAGAGATGGCTGGGGTTTTCAAAGCAGAGAAAGGATGCCCTGCAGTCTTAAAGAGCTGGTGATTGTACCTGGGGTTCCAAACACAGCCCCTTGGAAGCCCCTCCCCTGTTCACTTTTTAAGCTGAATTTTTCTCATCTTGACATTTGCTAACTACTTGGGTTTTATTTCTTTGGAATAAAGGGTTATGGGCAGTAGGTACCACCCACATGTCTGGAGGAAGGACATTTGTAGGACTCCCCCCAGATTGGAGAAATGATGGAAGCCACATTTCATTTAATCATACATGCCTCCTGGCCTTTTTTTTTTTTTTTTTTTTCCCTTCCTAGCCTTTATCTTTGGGACAAACAGGATTTTGAATTTTTTCATATTTTGATTGCTGTTGAACTTTCTCATATCTGGAAAAACATAGCTCCTATGATTCTGTGAATGGTTTTAAGCTTGTGGTCTCACTTCTTCCAGGTTTAAGCTCTCAGAAGAGGGTCTTCTTCAGAGACCTGGGGCATGTTTTGTCAGCTTCTTCATTGGAGGGAGGTGGGTAGCCAGCCGTGCATGTCTGCATTGTTATAGTCCTAGAGTGTTTGGGACAATCCCTTTGAAAGAATAGGGTTTGGAAAAGTCTCAGGACAGAAGCAGCTAATTCCCATCCTTGGAAATTTACCTTACAAAAGACATTTTATTTTAACAAACAAACAAACAAAAGTTTGTAGAGAATGTTCTTTCCACATGGGTAGACTCCTCTGGATAAAACTGAGTATTTTCACATTTTATTTCAACATAGCAGACTAGAGTTTCTTAGTGTCAATATACAATATACCCACAGGAGAATGAAGCCAAACATCATTACCTGTATGTGCAAAGACAAAATTAGATGATGAAAAATCCAGTGGGTGGGGGCAACTATGCAGTTGGTGTTCAATAGGCATTAAATAAATAAGTGAAAAATACTCAATACTTGCATTACTGTTCAAACAAATAAGAGTGATTATTAACAAATGCAAATAGATACACCCTATTGTAATTACAGCAATATAAAGGTCTTATCTTCTATCATATTACCATGGAAACCTTTGATATTTATTTCTGGGAGCAAAACAGCAGTCAGGCCATCCTGTGTGTATGTATGTGCACTTATGAAGTGAACCCTGGCAGCCCTGAAGGCTCTGAGGACTCTAATAACATTGTGTGTATTCAGAGGTAGTTGTGAGTCAAAATGCCCCTATAGAATGTAAGAGAAAATTTCAGCTAGTACAGTTTTAGGTAGTAAAGGGTTTCCTCTGACTGTATTCATTTATATAACTAGAAATCCTGAGTAGGAAAAGAAAAAGAAAAATACAGACAGGAAAGAAAAACAGAAGGTCTGTATATAACATGACCTTTTTTTCCTTTTTGTAAATCAGTATTTGTTGCCCATCTTTTTACTTAATGATCTCTGACATGGAGATAGTAGAACTATTGGCCCCATAAAATTCCTGGGATAAACTTGTGTGTGAATGAGTTTGAATGAGAATGTTTATGAGTGTGTGACTTAGTAAGTGTATGTGAGTGAGTGCTAGCATATGAGTATATGAAAGTGTTCCTAGTCTGAACTTTGTGGCCTGAATTAGTCTAGCCATCCTGCCTATGCACTATTGATCAGGAAATAGTTCCTCCCTTTCAAATTTCTGTTTATAACCTGCTGAAGTGGGAACCCCATAGTGGAATTCATTTGGGGGATAAAAAAGAAACAAAAAAAGAAAGAGAGAAAGAAAGAAGGAAAGAAGGAAAGAAAGAAAGGAAGGAAGGAAGGAAGGAAGGAAGGAAGGAAGGAAGAAAAAGAAGAAAGGCTTGATCCTTTACAGAAGATGCCTGCCTTCATGGAGTTCTCTACTTTGCTTGTACAATTCACTGGCTTTACATTTTTCCCCATTCTTTCCTTAGATTAACACAGGAACATTCGTTGATGTAATTTTGCTTTTCTTTTGTTAATGATATGCCCCCTCATTCAGTGAGATCTTAGATTTTAGGGAAGTTGCTGATTCTGGGTTCTAGTCTCTCTGACTGAACTGCTCATGACCTTTCCTACCTATTCAGTTGTTTCAGTGTTCTTGGTGGGAACTTCCATTACTGCAGAATGGAAACAAAAATGCTCACCTTGCTGAAATGTGAGATATAATTCTGCCATCTAGGAAAAGCAATGATAAAAAAGGTAGGCTTAATAAATAGGAATTGTCAGTCTTACATGTGTCTATCATTGTATATTATGTCCTCCCCCCACCTTAATTCTTTTCTTCCAATAGACCAAAACATTAAAGATTCCTTCAGTGCAACGAAGGTCAGATTTGAACCTGGATCATGCAAATGGCAAAGCACAATACTATTCAAGTGAGCTATTTACCAGTTCCCTGCATCTTTATTTATAGTAAGTACCTTTTATTTTTCTATAAACATTGTGCATAAAAAGAAAAAAAAACATAATCCCAGGTAGAAAGGGAAACTTATCTGGAACATTTGCAATACATTGAATAAAGTAATAGTATAACAAGATTTTTAGCTTTGCCACTAAATAGTTATGCAAATCTAGACAGATTATGCCTCATCCCTAGATCTCTGTTATAAATAGGGCTGTGTCATAGATAAGCCTAAAAGAAGTGGACTACTGTGGAAAGACATTTGATTGTAGCTTCTGTGATGTTGGGATCTTATGATAAAGTGCCAATTTGAACTTCCACCTCTCCCCAAGCAGCTTTCTGCAGACACACTTCTCCTCTGGGAGGATGACAGGCTTCTCTTCTCCATATTTCACTTGTCTCCATGAGAGCTAGACAGATAATACTCTGGTACTCACACCCTGGGAGATTGATCACAACCTCCCCTACTGTGCAGTGTGTCCTCCTACTGAGCACCCCTGCTTCTTGGTTGCAGGTCCTTTGTTCTCCTGGGCAAGAAGGCAAGAAGGCAGGAAAACCCTCTTTGAAGTCACACAAGCACTTGTCTGCCTCATGGAATCAGCATTCCTACTGTAAGTCCCAGTTTTGCTTTGCTCAGCAGTCATCCTTCCTGAACCCCAAATTTTACTCCCTCAATATGAAAGGGTAGACCTCATATTCTTGCCAACCTCACCTTCCCACTCGAAGTCCTTCAAGATAATGAGAATGTCCACAGTGAAAGTGGGGAAGTAGGGGAAATTGATCACCCCAAGTAGTGGACTTTGGTGCTTAGGAGCTCACCAGTCCCCCAAACCTCCATCTGTACACAGAAGTATGATCCCACGAAAAACAAAAGGAAGTTTTGTCAGTATGACTCAGGGAAGAAAAGCAGGTGGTGTAGATGGCAGGGACTGGAGGTGACCAGAAGGCTGGGTTCCAGTGACAATTAGAGACAGACCCGGCAGGCAGCAGCTGAGGCCCCATCCCTGAGAGCCATTTCAATTGCAGAATCAGCCACAGAAGGGCCTATTGGCCTGACAGCCGTCTCAGCCTGGCCATGTGTCCACAAGGGAAATAATAGCACAGCCTCATTGCTTTGGGCTGCAGAGAGGACAATGGCCCGACATGAAAAGAGTTAAAAAGATTCTGGGGAAGGGAGAATCAGGCCCACACGGTGGCAATTCAAGATCTTTTGGATGCTGTTAGCGCATTCTTTAATTAAGCCCCTCTTCTTCAGCTCATCCTGCAGAAACGCACCTGCCTCCCATCTGCCATCCAAAGCGGCCAGCAGGAGAATGACTTCACACTGATACTTTCAGAGTTTGCTATGGGCCACAGTGATTTTTCAAGAGAGGCAGCTACATACTTGCTTTTTCTCTTTCTTCCTTGTTCTCAAAGATTCTATTAAACACACACACACACACACACACACATATATGAGCCACACATTACCATTTATCAAAGAAGGTCATAAATAGTATCTGTTCCCAGAAAATCAGTCATTCTACCAGCCTTTCATGCAAAGAATGAAGGCAAGAACCCCTTAATTGACCAAACTGTCTTTTTATCTCTCACACTGCTTCTGTGCCTGAAAGCTGGGAAGTAGATTTCTGTTCTCAACCAGAAGAATGGTATTTTCTACAATGCTATGCAGTAAACAGTCAGGACCCCTAGCATGGGCTTATCTCGTTCTCTGACCAATCGAGCTCTATTTGACATTTTCGTGGTGGTTGCTATTTTAGTAGATTTTCCTGCTTATAGCAGGATCTCGTTTGCTTGGGCCTCAATGGATATGGGCCCAGGTCCAGCCAGGAGGCCACATAACACACTCATGTGCCTTCCTGGAAATCTTGTTATTGCCAGAATTGTGTCTTTGCATCTCTCCCTCGCTAGTCTCCACCCACAGCCCCAAATTGCTGCATTTCCTGGGGTGAGGCTCTAAATATGTTGTTTTTCCTTCCACAGGTGCCTGCTGCCTCCACAATTCAAGGCAGCTGGTGTTAAGTCCAGGCAGCACAGGTTTCTCTTGGGCTTGTTACAGCCCAAACTGCAATAGCTGACATCTGAACACAAACCTCTTTATATCACACACACCCTGGGGGAGAACTGCTGTTACCCATTATGAATAGGGGATTTAAGGATGTTGTTGATTAGCACAGGAGTACAAGGAAAGTGCAAGTCAAAAATTCTTGTCTGGGATGCTTCTGCTGAATAATGGCTGTGCCCTGAGAAGTAATAAACAGAACAATGTGAAATGGTTTTCTTCCTGCCTAGAGAATTTCCCTCTGGTGGGCTCACCCATTAGACACTTGCATCTCCAGACCTGATTCTCAGTCTGCAGGCACTTCCGTCATCCTTTGGACACAGCTTCTCTGTAAGTCACCCTACCAAATCTTTGATAATTGCCTTTCACCATGCACTTGCCCTGCTCAGTTACAATACCATACCCATGCCTGTCCCTGTTCTCTAATTGCTTTATTATTCCATTATCATTCCAAAGCTCACCAGAACTTTGAGGATGAGAGGGCATTTCTATTACATATTTCTAGCTATTACTATAAAAGACTCATCGTATCAGATTTGTCACTGTTGTTGAAAGAAAAATTGTGAATCAAAGTCAATTCCACTTTGAAAACACCAGCCTCAAAAACTAAATTAGGATTCAATTGAAAGTATTCAGAAAAAATGTGCAAATTGAGAAGCCCTAACAATGTTTAGTGTCTTAAATAGATTTTGAGTTGTCATCATTTATTAGACTATTTTGGAGTTTATGAGCTGATGACTGTTACCTCTTCTTTTCAGATAAAGATGTCCATGATCTTCCAGAGAAGGGTAAAATCTAGTAGTTGAGAAAAAATGAGATAGACCAATATTTGTTCTTTCATATGGCTGATAGCATACAGAGGCAAAACATAGAAAAATGAAAGTAGTTTACATTATTGTAGGACCTGCTAATATCCAAGAAGAGGTCTGAAGATGCCATCATGAAGCAAAGTTTAAAACAGACTATTCCTAGGGCTTATTCAGGGTGTGCTACATCTATTAGAGAAAACACATTATAGTGTACAGAGTGGAAGCTTCACTAGCTGTGAAGCAGTATTACAAGTCTCTGTGTCTCTCCCTCAATGTCTCCCTCACTATTTCTGTCATTAAAAAAAAGAAAATAAAGGAAAATATTAAAAATAATTAAATTGTGAAGTTCTCATACAGGTACCAGCCACCTGTCGATGGGCATTTTGGCCTTTTCCACTCTATTGTGAATGATGCAGCTAGAAAAATAGGAGTGCATATGCCCCTTGGAATTAGTGTTTGTGTGTCCATTGGATAAATATCTAAGGGTGATATTGATGGGTCATAAGGTAATTTCATTTTTATTTGGTTAACGACCTAGAGTCACTTTTCAATTATTAT
The DNA here is from genome assembly GCF_950295315.1 of Erinaceus europaeus. NCBI lineage: Eukaryota > Metazoa > Chordata > Mammalia > Eulipotyphla > Erinaceidae > Erinaceus > Erinaceus europaeus. Next base: position 36,393,606 of record NC_080164.1, on the reverse strand, counting down.
CACTATCTGTTCACTTTACACTTGCTGTTTTCTGCAATTCCTCTAATTTCCATCTTTACTAAACATTGTATGATATTTTTCACACTTAAGACTGCATTTGTAATTTATGCTTAATGTTCTGAAACCTCTAAACCCATTTCACATCTCTCTGGTAAATCTTGGCCACACAGTTTTAGTTGAGAATTCACAACCTCCACAACAGGACTCAAGCAAATGAGATGTCTTTCCTCTGTCTCTGCTCCTGAGACTTCAAAACCACTTCTTCATAGTGTCCATTTTCTAGCAATACAAATCCACAAGTAGCTCAATTTAGTTTCTTCCTGAATATACACTAGTATACATTTTGATACTTTTACTAAAGCCCATTTTCTTACATACTAAAATATTTCTTGAATTTCTACTTTCCTCTTATGATCAGTGTCAATGCCCAGTGTCAGACTCTCATTAATTCTTGTCTGCATGGCTGTAAAAGTTTCAAATGGAATTTCCAGTCTGCCTTCCACCTGCATCCATATTTATTTTTTCCACAATTAAAGCTTTTGTCTTCCAGCACTTATAGAATAATCTGCTTAACCTAACACTTGAGGCTCTTCATGTGTGCTTTCAATCTCTCCATGCACCTGTGCAGACTCCAAGCCACCCAATCCCTCTTCAACACCTGCACCCCATTCCCAATTGGCAGTGCTCAGGACTTTATAACTTTGCATATGTTCCTCCACTACAAATCCTTTTTCTCTCCATTGCTTTGTAAGAACACATTTAAGGGGGCTGGGTGGTGGCACACCTGGTTAAGCGTACATGTTATAATGCTCAAGAACCTGAGTTCAAGCCTCTGGTCCCCACCTGCAAGGGGAAAGCTTTGTGAGTGGTGAGGCAGGGCTGCAGGTGTCTCTCTCTGTCTCTGTCCCTTCCTATCACCCCCTTCCCTCTCAATTTCTGGCTATCTCTTCCCAGTAAATAAATAAAGATAAACAATTTTTTAAATAAAGTATTTTGAAAAAAGAACCCATTTAAGCTTTCTTTAAAAGGCTATCTGTGCTATATTCTATAGTGTAAATGATGTATGATATGTACCACATATATGCAGATTGTAGAAGTCCACCCTTTTCCTTTCCTTACTTCTTCCCTTCAGTTCCCTCTCCTCTTGCATTCTGTGTTAGTCTTTTGTGACTCAGAGCTTCCCTTTATAACACACATTGTCTTTTGTGATTTTCCTCTCAAGTGGACCAAGCACCCAGATTATGTGGAATCCACATGTATTGAGAATGTAAAGTATATGAAGCAATGATTTGAGGTGTTAGGGCCATAAAAAAAGAAAACTCTTTCCATAAATTCTTCTAGTGAGCAATCAACTTCTGTATTGTATTCAGGCTCTGTTTTACTTTGCTACACCACAGTATTTATGTAACAATGATTTTATATTTGTTTTCTGCATCTTGACAAAATAATATCTAATAGTTATAGCTGACATCCATCAGTGATTTGATGACACTCATTTAACAATCACTAATTCAGTGGGGGCCAGGCAGTGGTACAACCAGTACTAAGCACAAGAACTCATCAGGGATCCAGGTTCAAGTCCCCGATTCCCACCTGCAGGGGCCAATCTTCATAAGCGGTGAAGCAGGTCTGTATGTGTCTATCTTTATCTCTCTATCTCCCTATCCTCTCTCAATTTCTCTATCAAACAAAATGGAAAAAAAGTGGCCCCTAAGAGCAGTAGATTAATAGTGCTGGCTGCGAGTCCCAGTGATATCCCTGGAGGCAATAAAAAATAAATATAATACAAATCACTAATTATGTAGGCTGATTTACATCATAAAAAAGTGAGTATAATAATATCCTGCAAAATTTATGAACTTCAGTGAGAAAGAATCATCAGGAAGGTTTTTTGGGGCCTCAACTCTAAAGAGTGGGATTAAGTGACAAGACTGTTGGAATGCTAGTTGACTCTTTGTTGTATTCTTACTTGCTAAGGTATAATTGATAATTTAAAAATGTATATACTTAAGTTGTACACTACACTGATTTTACGTAGTGTAATTGGCAAGAATATGACTTTGAAAGTTTTGACAGATGTAGATCTAGTTTAGATTTAGACAGATAGTTAACATTGAAAAATTATTCAACTTTTCCTTAAAAATTTCTCTTAGGAAATAAGAAGGAGACAAGGGGTAGATAACTTGGCTGAACACACACATTATCATGAGCAAGGGCTGGAGCTCAAACCGTTGTCCCCACCTTCAGGGGACAATGAGTGGTGGCACAGAGCTGCAGTTTCTTCTCTCTTTCCCTCATTATTACTCCTCCCCTTCAACTTCTTTTTGTCCTATCAAAAGAGAGGAAATAAAGTCTAAAAGGAAAAATTGAGTATCTGGAGTGGTGGATTTGTGGTGCAGGCTTCTAGCCCCAGTGACTGCCTTCATAGCAACAAAAGAGAGAGGGTAGGAAGGGGCGGGGGAGAGAGGGGAGAGGAGAGGTAAATAAAAACAAAACACCTGAATGATAGCATTATTGTCAGAATTAAGTTAAGTCAATTTATTGCATCATTAAATCAAAGAACTGATTATGTGTTTATGTACAAATAAATGGAAATAATACTTTTTTCATGTCATAAATTGAAATTGTGAAAGTATAATTATATGTGAATGAAAATGTTGTAGTCCTTTGATAAATTATTTAGCATTTTATTTAGTTTGTGAAGTTCATACAGATAATGTCTTTTTTAAAAAACTTAATTTTTAAAAATTTTTTTTCCCCTTTTGTTGTCCTTGTTGTTTATCCTTGTTGTTGTAGTTGTTGTGTTATTGAAGTTGTCATTGTTGGATAGGACAGAAAGAAATGGAGAGAGGAGGGGAAGACAGAGAGAGGGAGTGAAAGATAGACACCCGCAGACCTGCTTCACCAGCTGTGAAGGGAGGCCTTTGCAGGTGGGGAGCCTGGGGCTTGAACCGGGATCTTTAAGTCAGTCCTTGAGCTTCACACCATGTGCGCTTAACTTGCTGCACCACTACCTGGATCCTGATAATATGTCTTAATTAATTGAAAACTTGCAGAGATTACTATTAATAATAATTATATATATATTATTTAACTTAAAGAGGATTCAGAAAACTTTTCTCTGGGAACTCCTAGTAATTCTGAATATGTAAATTCTAATATTATTTAAATTGAAGATTGGGTTCATAAGCATGGAAGTCAAACCACATAACAAAGTATTAGTGTACTGAGGATTGATACAGAAATGTGGCTGACAGAGATAATCATCCAGTTTCTTTATCAAGGGGATTAAGTGTAGTGACTAGAGAAGATAAGGAACTTGAATCTCAACATACTTTGCCATTCTTTTGTTTACCTAATAAAACTGGGTGCTAGATTTTTTTATTTTAATGTATTTATTTATAAAATGGAAACACTGACAAGACCATAGGATAAGAGGGGTACAATTCCTACCACCAGAGCTCTGTACCCCATCCCATCCCCTGATAGCTTTCCTATTCTTTTTTTTTCCCTTCCATTTTTTTTAATTTTTATTTTTTTAATTTTTTATTTAAGAAAGGATTAATGAACAAAAACATAAGGTAGCAGGGGTACAACTCCACACAATTCCCACCACCCAATCTCCTTAACCCACCCCCTCCCATGATAGCTTTCCCATTCTCTAGCCCTCTGGGAGCATGGACCCAGGGTCGTTGAGGGTTGCAGAAGGTAGAAAGTCTGGCTTCTGTAATTGCTTCCCCGCATTCTTTAATGCCTTGGGAGTGTGGATCCAGTGTCATTATGGGGTACAGAGGTGGAAGGTCTGGCTTTTGTAATTACTTCCCCACTGAACATGGGTGTTAACAGGTTGATCTATATTGCCAGCCTGCCTCTCTCTTTACCTACTGGGGCAGGGCTCTGAGGAAGTGGGCTCCCGGCTACATTGGTCCAAGAAAGTCCAGTTAGCATTATGTTAGCATCTGAAACCTGGTGGCTGAAAAAAGAATTAATATATAAAGCCATACAAATTGTTGATAAATCATGAACCTAAAGGCTGTAATATTGCAGATGAAGATTTGGGGTATTCGTTTTAGAAATAGCTAGAACGTCTATTTTAGTTATATTCCAAATTCCCCATGACTTTTATTAGTTTTGCCTGAACCTGACATCTGATATGCAAGTGGACCTAGGTTATTGTATGGGGAGATGATGTTATGACTGGAAAAGAGGTAGAAATCTGGATCAGGTAAGAGAGTAGCTCCTAAATATAGGAAAGCTGTATAAATATTGTTGACTGTAAACCCCATAGATTTGATCTGGTGCCCATATTGAGCATAGGAGCCTATGTAACCTCTACATCCCTGTAGGATCAAACTTGAATTCTGTGGTCATCAGTAGAACATTCCAAGTTGCACCAATTTCAGGACCTATCTTCTTCAGGTGGTAGAAAAAGTATGTTATCCAAGCCTCCTTCAGAGGATGAAACATTCGCTACCATTGTTGATCCACTTTGAGGGCAAGGTTCTATGGGGGCCCCTATGGGGGCCCCTAAAGAGGTCCATTATATTGTTTCTGATGGAGATGACCAGTGAAAATGGAGAGAAGGATCTATTTGAGGTCTAGGCCCATCATGTCTGTGTGGGAACCCCAGGACCTCTCGACTAGGGCTCCAATGATTGGGTAGCCTGATAGTGACTAAGGAGTCTTCTTTAAAGTATGCCAGTCTCTTGCCCTTATTTAGCTTTTATAGGTCTTACTTTGATAAGGTTATCTTTGGAGTGACTGAGGGGAATGTAATAGGAAGTAGGTAAGGAAGGTATTTAGTCTAAGTTGAAACTATTTCATTAGGTACTTTATGGTGTCTTTTTAGGTCTTTCTGTTGTCTTCTTAAACCCCAAGACAGCAGGAACTTCCCTTTCTTCTATAAAGCCCCTATTTATCCAAGGCCTGGAGCCTCTAGGGTGGGACTCACTTTCCTACATGGTTCTCTCAATTTTTTTTTTCAGTTTTTAATTATTTTTTAAATTTTTATTTATAAAAAGGAAACACTAACACAAACCGTAGGATAAGAGGTGTACAACAACACATAATTCCCACCACCAGAACTCTGTTCCCACCCCCTTCCCTGATAGCTTTCCTATTCTTTAACCCTCTGGTAGAATGGACCGGACCCAGGGTCATTATGGAGTGCAGAAGGTGGAAGGTCTGGCTTCTGTAATTGCTTCTCTGCTGAACATGGACATTTGACAGATAGATCCATACTCCCAAACTGTTTCTCTCTTTCTCTAGTGGGGCAGGACTCTGGGGAGGTGGGGCTCCAGGACACATTGGTGAGGTTGCCTGCCCAGGGAAGTCTAGTTGACATCATAGTAGCATGTGGAACCTGGTGGCTCAAAGAAGAGTTAATATATAAAGCCAACCAAATTGTTGGCTAATCATGAACCTAAAAGCTGGAATATTGTAGATGAAGATTTGGTGGTCTCTATTTTGTATATAGCTAGTAGGCCTATTTTAGTTATATTCCAAAGGGCCCATACTAGTTTTTTTTTTTTTGAGCCTGACATCTGATATACAGGTGGACCCAGGTTGTTGTCTGGGGAGATCATGTCATGGCTGGAAAAATGTGTAGAAAACTGGATCAGGGAAGAGAGTAGGTCCCAAATATAGGAAAGGTGTATGAATATTTTTAACTGTAAACCCTACTGATTTTATTTGGGTCCATATTCTGCTTCTCTCAATTTATACCAACTGATACTGCATATGCTGATCCAACCAATTGAATGCAATGAGTACCATCTCGGTATGCTTCACTTTAGACTGTGTCCAGAGATATCAGCATGGAATGTCAAGCCTTTTGCCTCATCACTTGGGTGAGACCTTTCCTTTCTCATAGGACTCTTTAATTCCATTTCAGGTGGCTCATTTCCTAACAAATCCCCAAAACCTAGACATAGACCAGGTCCCATGAGATGAGGCATATATACACATGTATACATTCATTTAAGGAAAAATATATACTTGAAAGCAAAAGTGCACAGTAGTTTGCAGTGAGTCAGTCTACCTACTTTTTAAAGATATTCTACCATTAGCAGAAAAACCAACATAGGAAATATGGGGGGAATGGTAAAGATAATACACATAGACAAAATGAAACTTAAAACTTGACAATATTTGAAAGATTTGTATCTAGAGAACTGGAAATTTTAATGGATCCTAAGAAGGGAAAATTCAAACATTCACTCCCTAAACTTATCACAGAGAAATTGCATATTGTCAAAGACAAATACATGATCTTAACAAAAGTCAGAAAAGAAAACCAGATCATCTACAAAGAAGAATGAGTCTTGTAGCAAGCATCTCAACTCTCAGAGAAGTAGCAGTTAGTTTAGTAAGAAAACAACAACAACAACAAAAACACGAATGCTACCACATCAATCTGAGTAAAAGTTGGGAATATCCCAGGTAGTTAGGAAAATTTCTCCTGCTTTTGGAAGAGTACAAAATTTAGAGGGGGCCAGGTGGTGGTGCACCTGGTTGAGTGTACACGCTACAATGCTCAAGGACCCAGATTGGAGCCCCCAGGCCCTACCTGCAGAAGGAAAGTTTTGTGAGTGGTGAAGCAGGGCTGCAAGTGCCTCTTTGTCTCACTCCCTCTCCATTACCCCCTTCTCTTTCTAGTTCTGGCTGTCTCTATCCAATAAATAAATAAGGATAATAAAATAATAAGTTAGATTTGTGTCCTTTAGTGTGAGGGGATATAATTTTTGCATTTAATCTATCTTTACACAGATGTACTTCCCTTGTGGGAGATGGATTTCATTAAATTTTTTTTCAGGAAATTCATGCGATTAAGGAAATCTTTGAACCTGACTTTTGAGGTTCTGTTTTTTTCTCCTTCACTTTCTAGGGGAGAGTGAGAGATGTATTTTTCCTACTGTTTATTTTCATTGTTCTTATTGAAACTAAGGTTATTACTGGGGCTTATTGACTATATGATGAATCCACTGGTTGAAGTGGGCATTTACCCCATTCTTTTCCTTCTTTTATATTTCTCTCTCTTTTCTATTATCTCCTCTTTTACCATCTTCTCTTTTATTTGATAGGGCAGAGAGAAATTGAGAGAGAATGGGGGAAATAGAGAGGGAAGAAGAGAAAAAGAGACACCTGCAGCACTATTTCACAGTTCATATTTCTCTACAATGTTAGGTTCCATTCTTGTTTATTACTTTTAGGACTGAAACATGAGACTTAAGGACCCAAAGCAGGAGAGAACAATAACAAGTATGAAAAGCAATGCTTTTTAAAAAATTAATTGTAAATTTTAGTTTGCTTGATTTGTTTAGTGAGATTTCATTTTGAAAGCCAGGATTTGTAGGATGAAAGTAATAATTTGTAACCATCACTGTGCATAAACATGATGTTTTTATATGGTAAGTTTATAAGAGGCAGAGGAAGAGGAGGAGGAGGAGATAAGGAGAAAGAAAAAGAGTTGAGGAGAGGAAGAAAGAGATTGAGATTAAGACTGACCACTTGATGTGAAAACTCTGAAACCCTATAAGGAGATGTTGGATGCTGCGGAATTCTTAGTGTCAGGAGTTTGAAGATGGAGATATGAAGAAATGTCCAATAGATTAACATTATATATTTCTTTGTTCAGTTATTTTTGTTGTTTGCTTTATTAAGCCTTTGCTCTAACACATAGTCTTCAAAAGGCTTCCTGATTTTCTCACATGAAAAAAACATTCCTTTCACTTTATTTCACATTATTGTAAAGCATTTTTTTTTTACTTGTCTCATGTTAAATATACACTTTTTGATGTAGCTCTTGTCAGCTTTCTCACCACTGTGACTCAAATATTTTTAATCTCTGTAGAGTTTTTTAAAGGAACATTATGTTTTTTGTTTGCTTGTTTTTATCAGTCAACAATGAAATTGTTAAAAATCAAAATATCTGTCCTCCTGGACTGTGATGGGAGAACTCTTTATAGTATCCTTCATGAACAAATGTAGAGAAACCACATTTCCATCAAGTTAGTATGGTTGATCAGAGAAAGACAGTCCATATGGATCTTCCTGAAGGAAGGCAGTGAGTGATGTGAAGGTCATAAAGTTAAGAAAGACAGAACAAATCTATTTGGACTGGGTCAACAAGGATTAATGTTTTCTTTCAAAGCCATAGGAACATGATCCAGAATCCATGGGGCTTCAATTTTTTCTATTACATAATCAGCTTTAATAATAATAGGAAACATAATTATGAGGAAAGAAACCCCCAGAGATTTCTAAACATCCTTTTCTTTCTTTACCAAATGAAGACATATATATTTGCTTTAGTACTAAGTAATAAATAAATGTGTATACACAGAATCAAAATTCTAGTACTATGATTTGATATCCGCAGATTTTTATGGTCCCGAAGTATGTTCCTCTAGATATGTACATTCTTTCCTCTAGTTAGGTATAGTCACAATTCTTTGTTCATTTGCTTCACCATACATATATAGGAACATTGGAGCAGAAAATATATTTAGAATTCTATGGGCTCCATTCTTTCCTTGCATTTCAATTAGAGACACCATTTGTCTTATGTGTTTTATCTCTTGGAACACTCTCCCATGTGCTGTTTGAAGATAACACTATTTTCAGGTCTCTGAAGTAGCTGGGTTTTACTCTGTGTCTCCTCACACCCCATAGGTGTATGTAATCTCACTGTAACAGAATTTTGTCATGTCTTGTTGACTAATTAAGCTCCTTCACTCCAAATCACAACAACCAAAAGTTCAAGTGTTAAATGGTGGGACAGTGAATCCAAAAGAGAGCAAACAAGACTATTCAGGCATTGGCTTGATTTTCACTTTGTGTTCTGCTTGTTTATTTTATCTATGTCATGCCTTTTGCAACTTGGTTAAAGAGATTCAATCGAGAGCCATGAGATTGTCTTTAGTTAAGAATAAAGAATACCTTAGTAAAGAAAAAAAATAAACAGTATTTAAGGAAGGACATATATATTATGTAACATTATGTCTAATATATGAATTATATATGTATTTGTTTAATAACACAGAAAACATTGGATGTTGACTATATGCCATTTATTGGGATAAAGATAATTGTTTATTTTATTTATTTTCTTTCTTTTTTTATTAAGAAAGGATTAATTAACAAAACCATAGGGTAGGAGGGGTACAACTCCACACAATTCCCACCACCCAATCTCCATATACCACCCCCTCCCCTGATAGCTTTCCCATTCTCTATCCCTCTGGGAGCATGGACCCAGGGTCATTGTGGGTTGCAGAAAGTAGAAGGTCTGGCTTCTGTAATTGCTTGCCCGCTGAACATGGGCATTGACTGGTTGGTCCATTCTCTCAGTCTGCCTCTCTCTTTCCCTAGTAGGATGGGTCTCTGGGGAAGCTGAGCTCCAGGATACATTGGTGGGGTCTTCAGTCCAGGGAAGCCTGGCCAGCATCCTGATGACATCTGGAACCTGGTGACTGAAAAGAGAGTTAACATACGAAGCCAAACAAATTGTTGAGCAATCATGGACCCAAAGCTTGGAATAGTGGAGAGGAAGTGTTAGGGAGGTACTCACTGCAAACTCTAGTGTACTTCTGCTTTCAGGTATATATTTTGCAGTAGTTTACGGATACGTATGAACATATGCTCTCTCTCACAGAAACTGGTGTATATCTAGGTTTTGAGACTTTGTTAGAAAGTGAACCACCTGAGATGGAATTAGAGTATACTATGAAAGAAAAGGTCTCACCCGAGTAATGAAGCTGAGGAGTTGTCATTCCACACGTGAAGTCTCTGGACACAGTCTGAGGTGAAGCATGTTGAGGTGGCCATCGTTGCCTTGATTAGGTTGTGATCAACAGATGCAATATTATTTGATATGGATTGGAAGAGGCTTACGGGAAAGTGGGCCCTATCCAAGGGTTCCAGGACTGGGGGAAGTAGGGGCTCTATAGTGGAGATGTGAGGTTCCTGCTGTCTTAGGGTTCAAAAAGACAATCAATAGTTAATGTTATCATCACATTATTTTGTAATTGGGTTAACTTTGAAAATTCCTTTTGTTAGGGTTTGCTGTATAGTACCCAGTATCTTGTATATAGCTGTGCTATTGGTTGCTTCTAATCTACTTGGTCTAGGCCTTTGAGAGAGTCTGCATATCAATTACACAGCCTATATATTAAAAAGATTCAGTTTGTGTTTTGAAAAACTTCGAGACATACAATTAATTTTCCCCCTCTCATATTAATTAATTAGTGATTTATATGACTACATTTTACTAGGAGTGTACATAAACACCATTCCCACCACCAAAAGACTGTGACCCATCCCCCCCACCCAATCCCACCCCCGACTGGCCCAGGAAGCTGCATGTCTACCCTTCACCACAGGGTTTTTACTTTGGTGCCCTACTTATAATTTGGTCAGGTTCTGCTTTTAGTTTCCCTTTCAGATCTTCTTACTCAACTTCTGTTGATGAGTGGGATCATCCCATACTCATCGTTATCTCTCTGACATAGCTCACTTAACATAATTCCTTCTAGCTCTATCCAAGATGGGTCAGAGAAGGTGGGTTCATTGTTCTTGATAGCTGCATAGTATTCCATTGTGTATATATACCACTGCTTTCTCAGCCACTCATCTGTTGTTGGGCACCTGGGTTGCTTCCAGGTTTTAGCTATTATGAATTGTGCTGCTATGAACATAGGAGTACACACCTCTTTTTGGTTGGGTGTTCTGGAGTCCTTGGGGTATAACCCCAGGAGAGGAATTACTGGATCATATGGAAGGTCCATGTCTAGCCTTCTGAGAGTTTTCCAGACTGCTCTCCACAGAGGCTGGACCAATCTACATTCCCACCAGCAATGTAAAAGGGTTCCTCTGTCCCCACAACCTCTCCAGCGTTTGTTGCTGTTGTCCTTTTTGATGTATGCCATTCTTACAGGAGTGAGGTGGTATCTTAGTGTTGTCTTAATTTGCATTTCTCTGACAATCAGTGACCTAGAGCAGTTTTTCATATGTTTGTTAGCCTTTTCGATCTCCTCTTTTTAATTAATTAATTAATTAATTTACTTTTTATTTAAGAAAGGATTAACTAACAAAACCATAGGGTAGGAGGGGTACAACTCCACACAATTCCCACCACCCAGTCTCCATATCCCACCCCCTCCCCTGATAGCTTTCACATTCTCTATCCCTCTGGGGGCATGGACCCAGGGTCATTGTGGGTTGCCTAAGGTAGAAGGTCTGGCTTCTGTAATTGCTTCCCCACTTCTTCTTCTTCTAGCGTTTGCCCTTCTTCCGTAGCCAGTCAACAGCGTCAGGTTGAGCCTGATGTAAAGTTTCGAAACCTCCTTTGAATCTGGAGAGGTGCAGTCATTGACTATGTGGGTCATAGTCTGTCTTTAGCCCCAGGGGCAATTCGGGTCATCTATGGCTCCCCAGCGATGGAACATAGCGGTGCACCGGCCATGGCCTGTTTGATAGCGATTGAGGAGGGCCCAATCATAATGTGCTAGGTCAAAGCTGGGTTGACGCTTGCAGGGGTCTGTGATGAGGTGTTTGTTCTTTACCTCAGCTGACTGCCAACTCTGTTTCCAAGAGTCTGGAACAGAGAAGTTCAGTGTAGGCGTAGGGGACCAGATTGGATGATGAGATGTCAAGCGTTGGACAGGGTGGGCGAAGATATCGCGTATATTGGCAGGTCCGGTCGAGCATAGAGGTGGGAAATGAACTTAGATGATGCCGCATTCCGACGAATATCTGGCGGGGCGATGTTGCTAAGAACTGGCAGCCATGGAACCGGGGTGGAACGGATGGTTCCAGAAATTATCCTCATGGAGGAATATAATTTGGAATCGACCAAGTGGACATGGGGGCTACGGAACCATACTGGGGCACAGTATTCTGCAGTGGAATAGCATAATGCCAGAGATGATGATTGTAGTGTAGAAGCGCTCGCGCCCCATGAGGAGCTGGCCAGTCTTGCAATAATTTTATTCCTCGTACCCACCTTTGCTGCAGTTTTTATGAGATGTTTGTGAAATGACAGAGTGTGGTCGAGAGTAATGCCAAGATAGACTGGCTGGGCTTCATGCTGGATTCTCGTATCGTCCAGCTACACATTAAGCTCATGCGAGGCCGAGGCATGGTGTAGATGGAAAACAGATGATACCGTTTTTGCAGTGCTAGGGATTAGTCACCATTTTTTACAGTAATCAGATATCAGAGACATGTCTTCATGAGTGTTTCCTCGAGGATGTCGAACTTGGATGCCTGAGTTGCACAGCAGATGTCATCGGTGTAGATGAACTTCCTTGAAGACGTTTCTGGGAGGTCATTGATGTAAATATTAAATATTTACATTTACCCAGATGTGGCTGACCATCTCATTGCCTCCCTGGATGCAGCACGCCAAGCCTGCTGGCAACAATTCACGGAAAGTCTGAACTTCACCCACTCAAGTAGGAAGGCCTGGAAGCTTCTTCACAGACTGGGTGCCGGTAGCCAACCCTCTCCCGTCTCCCATCCTCCCGTATCTCCAAACTCCGTGGCCAGTCACCTAACTCAAGTTGGACGTGCTAAGATCGACCCAGTCTGGAAAAGAGAAATTTCCCATGAGTGGTCATCACCACTTCCGTTTATCTTGTCCATCTCCAAAACTCTCTCCCTTTACACTGTCTGAACTGGAAGACGCTTTGAAGAGGGTTAAACCAGGAACAGCTGCTGGCTATGATAACATCACCCCAGAACTCATTCTTAACCTGGGTCCCGCGACAAAGAAGTGGCTCGCTTCATTCCTGTCCCACATCTTGGAATCTGAGTCTATGCCCAAAGTTTGGCGTCATGCGGAGATTATAGAGGTTTTGAAACCAAAGAAAGACCCAACACTGGCCGCCAGCTATAGACCAATTTCTCTCCTCTCCGTGTGTTACAAACTCCTTGAGAGGCTACTTCTGTCACGTATTTCTCATCTACAGAGAAATTCCTATCACCCACCCAAGCTGGTTTTCACCCAGGAAGATCTACCTGCGAATAAGCCCTGGCCCTCTCAACTTACATTGAAAATGGATTCCAGAAGAATTTAAAGACGGGTGCTGTCTTTGTTGATCTCACAGAAGCCTATGACATGGTCTGGCACCGTGGTCTCCTAGTCAAGATCTCAAGATGTCTGCCTCCATGGGTGGTCAACACTATATCATTTCTTTTCCAAAACAGAAGATTCCGGGTGCATCTGGGTGACAAGTCTAGCAGATGGAGACCTTTCTCAAGTGGCCTCCCCCAAGGCTCTGTTCTGGCTCCTACGCTATTTAATATTTACATCAATGCTTCCCCATTGAACATGGACATTGACTGGTCAGTCCATACTCCCATCTGCCTCTCTCTTTCCATAGTAGGGTGTGTCTCTGGGGAAGCTGAGCTCCAGGACACATTGGTGGGGTCTTCAATCCAGGGAAGCCTGGCCAGCATCCTGATGGCATCTGGAACCTGGTGGCTGAAAAGAGAGTTAACATACGAAGCCAAACAAATTGTTGAGCAATCATGGACCCAAAGCTTGGAATAGTGGAGAGGAAGTGTTAGGGAGGTACTCACTGCAAACTCTAGTGTACTTCTGCTTTCAGGTATATATTTTGCAGTAGTTTATGGATACGTATGAACATATGCTCTCTCTCACAGAAACTGGTGTATATCTAGGTTTTGGGACTTTGTTAGAAAATGAACCATGTGAGATGGAATTAGAGTATACTGTGAAAGGAAAGGTCTCACCGAGTAATGAAGCTGAAGGGTTGTCATTCCACACGTGAAGTCTCTGGACACAGTATGAAGTGAAGCATGTTGAGGTGGCCATCGTTGCCTTGATTAGGTTGTGATCAACAGATGCAATATTATTTGATATGGATTATGAGAGGCATACGGGAAAGTGGGCCCTATCCAAGGGTTCCAGGACTGGGGGAAGTAGGGGCTTTATAGTGGAGATGTGAGGTTCCTGCTGTCTTAGGGTTCCAAAAAACAATCGATAGTTAATGTTATCATCACATTATTTGGTAATTGGGTTAACTTTGAAAATTCCTTTTGTTAGGGTTTGCTGTACAGTATCCAGTATCTTGTATATAGCTGTGCTATTGGATGCTTCTGATCTACTTGGTCTAGGCTTTTGAGAGTCCGCATATCAAATACACAGCCTATATATTAAAAAGATTCAGTTTGTGTTTTGAAAAACTTTGAGACATACAATTGATTTTCCCCCTCTCATATTAATTAACTAGTGATTTATATGATTACGTTTTGCTAGGAGTGTACATAAACACCATTCCCACCACCAAAAGACTGTGACCCATCCCTCCCACCCATTCCCACTCCTGAGTGGCCCAGAAAGCTGCATGTCTACCCCTCACCACAGGGTTTTTACTTTGGTGCCCTACTTACAATTTGGTCAGGTCCTGCTTTTAGTTTCCCTTTCAGATCTTCTTACTCAACTTCTGTTGATGAGTGGGATCATCCCATACTCATCTTTATCTTTCTGCCTTAGCTCAATTAACATAATTCCTTCTAGCTCTATCCAAGATGGGTCAGAGAAGGTGGGTTCATTGTTCTTGATAGCTGCATAGTATTCCATTGTGTATATATACCACTGCTTTCTCAGCCACTCATCTGTTGTTGGGCACCTGGGTTGCTTCCAGGTTTTAGCTATTATGAATTGTGCTGCTATGAACATAGGAGTACACACCTCTTTTTGGTTGGGTGTTCTGGAGTCCTTGGGGTATAACCCCAGGAGAGGAATTACTGGATCATATGGAAGGTCCATGTCTAGCCTGTGAGAGTTTTCCAGACTGCTCTCCACAGAGGCAGGACCAATTTACATTCCCACCAGCAATGTAAAAGGGTTCCTCTGTCCCCACAACCTCTCCAGCGTTTGTTGCTGTTGTCCTTTTTGATGTATGCCATTCTTACAGGAGTGAGGTGGTATCTTAGTGTTGTCTTAATTTGCATTTCTCTGACAATCAGTGACCTAGAGCAGTTTTTCATATGTTTGTTAGCCTTTTGGATCTCCTTTGTAGTGAATGTTTTGTTCATATCCTCTTCCCATTTTTGGATGGGCTCATTTGCTTTTTCAGTGCTAAGTTTCCTGAGCTCTTTATATATTTTGGTGATTAGTTTCTTGTCTGATGTCTGGCATATGAAGATCTTCTCCCATTCTGTGAGGGGTCTCTTTGTTTAATAGTTTCTTTGGATGTGCAGAAGCTTTTCAATTTGATGTAGTCCCATTGGTTTGTTTCTGCTTTAGTCTTCCTTGCAATTGGGTTTGATTCATCAAAGATGTCCTTAAGGTATAGATGGGAAACTGTTTTACCAATGTTTTCCTCTAAGTATTTGATTGTTTCTGGTCTGACATATAGGTCTTTGATTCATTTGGAGTTGATTTTTGTTTCTGGTGAGATAAAGTGGTTCAATTTCATTCTTCTGCATGTTACAACCCAGTTTTCCCAGCACCATTTATTGAAGAGAGCCTTCTTTTTCCATTTAATGCTTTGTGCCCCCTTATCAAAGATTAGATGTCCATAGGTGTAGGGATTAATTTCTGGGCTTTCAATTCTGTTCCACTGGTTTGTGTGCCTGTTTTTGTTCCAGTACCATGCTGTTTTGATGATGATGGATTTATAATATAGTTTAAGGTCTGGGAGTGTGATGCCTCCATTTCTGTTTCTTTTCCTTAAGATGGTTTTGGCCATTCTAGGTGTTTTCATGTTCCAGATAAATGTTTGTAGTGTTTGTTGTATTCTCTTAAAGAAGCTTGGTGAAACTTTGATGGTTATTGCATTAAATTTGTATATGGCTCTGGGGAGAATATTCATTTTGATCATGTTTATTCTTGCAATCCATGAGCATGGGATATCTTTCCATTTCTTGGTATCAGTTTCTATTTCCTTGAATAGTGACTCATAGTTTTCAGCATACAAATCTTTCACTTCTTTGGTCAACTTTATTCCTAGGTATTTGATTGATTTTGCTGAAACAGTAAATGGGAGTGATTTCTGGATGTCTTCTTCTTCAGATTTAGTGTTTTCATAAAGAAATGCCACTGATTTTTGTACATTGGTTTTGTAGCCTGATACCTTGCTATATTGCCTAATAACTTCCAGTAGTTTTCTGCTGGATTCTTTAGATTTTTCTATGTATACTATCATATCATCTGCAAATAGTGAGAGCTTGACTTCTTCCCTTCCTATCTGTATTCCTTTGATTCCTTTCTCTTGCCTGATTGCTATGGCAAGAACTTCCAATACTATGTTGAAGCGTAACAGTGACAGTGGACAGCCCTGTCTAGTCCCTGATCTGAGGGGGAAAGCTTTCAGCTTCTGTCAATAGAGTATGATGTTGGCTGTAGGTTTGCTATATATAGACTCCACTATCTTGAGGAATTTCCCATCTATTCCCATTTTTTTGTTGAGTTTTGAGCATGAATGGGTGTCAGATTTTGTCAAAGGGTTTCTCTGCATCTATTCATATAATCATGTGGTTTTTGGCTTTGCTTTTATTGATGTGGTGAATGACATTGATTGACTTATGGATGTTGAACCAGCCTTACATTCCTGGGATGAATCCCACTTGGTCGTGATGAACAATCTTTTTGATATGTTGCTGTATCTGGTTGGCCAAGATCTTGTTTAATATTTTGGCATCTATGTTCATCAGAGATATTTGTCTGTAGTTTTCCTTTTTTGTTCTGTCCCTATCAGCTTTTGGTATCAGGGTGATGTTGGCTTCATAAAAGGTGGAAGGGAGTATTCCTGTTTCTTCAATCTTATGGAAAAGCTTCAGAAGTTTCGGTACTAACTGTTTCCTGAAAGTTTTGTAGAATTCGTTTGTGAAGCCATCTGGTCCAGGACTTTTGTTGTTGGGGAGGTTCTTAATAATGGTTTCAATTTCTTTGTCTGTGATTGGTGCATTTAGATTTTGTAGTTCTTCTTGGTTCAGTTTTGGAAGGGCATATGCTTCTAGGAATTGTTCCATTTCTTCCAGATTCTCTAGCTTGGTGGCGTATAGTTCTTTGTAGAAGTTTCTCAGGATTCTCTGGATTTCTGTGGTGTCATTTGTGATATCTCCTCCATCATTTACAATTCTATTAATTTGAGTCTTCTCTCTTTTTTGTTTGGTGAGTCTGGCTTGGGATTTGTCAATTTTGTTTAATCTTTCAAAGAACCAACATTTGGCTTCATTGAACTTTTGTATGGTTCTTTTATTTTCGATATTGTTTATTTCTGCTCTAACTTTAGTGATTTCTATCCATCTGGATGCTTTAGGGTTCCTTTTTTCCTCTTCCTCTAAGTCCTTGAGGTGTGCAGTAAGGTCATTCATTTGGGCTTCTTCTTGGTGTTTAATATGTGATTGTATGGCTATAAGTTTCCCTCTCAGTACTGCTTTAGTTGTGTCCCAAATATTTTGATAAGTTGTATCTTCATTTTCATTAGTTTCCAGGAACATTTGAATTTCCTGTTTGAGTGAATCTCTGACCCAGTGGTTCTTAAAGAGTATGTTGTTTAGTTTCCAAATTCTGTGACTTTTAATAATTTTCTGTTTGTTGTTAAATGTTAGTTTTACTCCACTGTGGTCTGAGAAGATACTTGGGATGATTTCAATGCTCTTGAATTTATTGATGCTGTCTTTGTGGCCTAACATGTGGTCTATCTTTGAGTATGTGTTATGTGGATTTGGAAAGAAGGTGTATTCCAGTTTTTTGGGGTGAAGTACTTTGAAAATGTCCAAGAGGTCTAGTCTGTCATTCTCTTCATTCAATTCTCTTGTATCTTTGTTGGTTTTCTACTTTGTTGATCTGTCTAAGTGTGAGAGTGGGGTATTGAAGTCTCCCACTATTATTGTATTACTATTGATGTATTTTTGAAATTCTTTCAGTAAGTGCTTGATGTATTTAGATGGTCCCTCATTGGGTGCATAGATGTTAATAATTGTTAAGTCTTCTTGGCTGATTGATCCTCTAATCATTATGTAATGTCCTTGCCTATCTTTTATTACTTTATTTAATTTAAAATCTATTGTGTCTGAGATGAGAATGGCTGTTCCTGCCCTTTTTTGTAGTCCATTAGCCTGTATGATAGTTTTCCATCCTTTCACTTTAAGTCTGTGTTTATCTTGTTGTGACAGATGGAATTCTTGCAAGCACCATATGGTTGGATTATGTTTTCTGATCCATCCCCCAACTCTGTGCCTTTTGATGGGTGAGTTTAAGCCATTGACATTTATTGATATTATGGATTTAATGTACTGTAGTGCCATTGTTCAAAAATAATTTTTTTTGTTTGCTCTGATATATTGCAAGTATTATAGTGATGTTCTTGTTTATTAGAGGTCTTTTAGAACCTCTTTCAGGGTCAGTTTGGTGATGGTTTCCTCCTTTAACTGTTGTTTGTCTAAGAAGGTTTTGATCCCTCCATCTAGTTTGAATGAAAGTCTAGCAGGATATATTAACCTTGGTTGAAACCCTTTTTCATTCAGGGCTTGACAGATATCTTGCCATTCTCTTCTGGCTTTTAGAGTTTGAGTGGATAAGTCTGTAGATAATCTCATGGGTTTTCCCTTGTATGTGACTTTTTGTTTCTCTCTTGCAGCCATTAGGATCCTTTCTTTATCCTTACTTCTTCTCATTGTGACTATGATGTGTCTTGTCTGTAGGTCTGGGTTGATTCTGTTTGGTACTCTCTGGGCCTCTTGAATCTTGATGTCCTTTCTGTTATTCGGGTCTTGTTTTCTTCTATTATTTCCTCTAGAATGTTTGCTTCCCCTTCCTCTCTTTCTTCCTCTGGCAGGCCAATTATGTGAATGTTACTTCTTTTGAGATCATCCCATATGTCTCTGTTGTTGTTTTCAGTGTCTCTCAATCTCTTTTAAGCTCTTTCACCTCTTTATTTGTTTTCTCTAACTCATCCTCTGTCTGACTAGTTCTGTTTTCTGCTTCTGTTAGTCTGCTTTCCCTTGCCTCAGCTTCTATCTTCATTACAGCTATTTCAGCTTTCAGTTCTCTAATTGCCTCAAGATAATCAGTATTTTCCTTGGGGGTTTCAACTGTTGTTTTCCTAATACTGCTATTCCTTTCTTCCAATGTTGTTTCCATTTCTGTGATTAATAAGTTTATTATTGCTTGCATACTTTTCTTATCTATGGTTACTTTTGGCTGATTTGTAGTTTCTTCTGGGCTCTTGTCTTCATTCATTGGAGTAGCAGTTTTATTTGTTTTTGATATACCCATTTTTTTGATTTATGTGTTTCTCTTTTTATGCTCTGTTGTTCCTCAGTTGTTGTGTCTTGAGTACCAGCAACACTGTACTAAATACCTTTATGACAATTGCACTCACCAACCTCAGGAATTACAGTAGCAACTGAAGCAAGTATTGAAGCAGTTTAATCACTACCAGTTGGCCAAACAATTTCTACAGTCCATGAAAAAATAGTAACCAAATCCCAGTGAAGAAGAAAGAGAAAAGAAAGAAGGGATATCAAGAATAGACAGTTATGCGAATCTACTATCCACTGTATATTCTCGGGGTAACAAGAGGGGAAAGGGAACTAGAGCAGAGATACACACATAGAGAGTCCACTCTGAGTCAGATTTCTTCCCCAAAATAATTCACAAATTCAGAAAGGCAAAGAAGAAGGAAGGAAGATGTGTATGACAAGATAAAAAAAAAAAAAAGAAAAAAGAGAAGACAGAGAAAAGAGAAAAGATAAGAAAATAGCTGTAATTAAAAAGCAGTGAAAGGAAATTTTTTTTATTACTTTATTTTTAATTTAATTTAATTTAATTTTTTTAATTACCTAGGAGAAGGAGGGAGGGGAGAGTCTGTAGAGGAGGCAGGAGTAACAAGACAAGTTCCTCCCACAATAGATAAGATGCCCACTACCCTAGCAATGAAAGATACCCTAAGAGTTAATTCTGATCAGCCTAAAGAGGGGGGGGAAGATATATGCCTTTATATAATATTAATAATAAAATAGAGCATGGTAAAAAAAAAAAACCCTGTCTCAGATTACCTCAAATCTCGTGATCAGAGGCAGCTGATTGTTAAGAAAGAGAAAAAAAAAACAAACCCTCAGGACTAGACAACGATAGCTGATATAGACAGTTATGCAGATCTACTATCCACTGTATATTCTAGGGGTAGCTAGAGGAGGAAGGGAAGTTGAACAGAGATACTCGCCGTGAGAGTCCAACTCTGAGTCCTTTCGCCGCTCTTTTATGACTGTTCTTTTTCTTATCTTTTTCTTTTTTCTCTCTCTCTTTCTTTTTTTTTTCTCTTTTTCTCATTCTTGCCATCCTTTCTTCCTTAATCCTACAGTTTCCAAAGCCACAGGCCCCATCCCCCACACCACCAAACAGTGTACTTTTTTGAAAAAAGATAAGAAAAAGAACAATCATAAAAGAGCGGCAAAAGGAAAGAGTTAATTAATTAATTAATTTATTTATTTATTTTTAATTATTTAATTAGCTATGTGGGGTGAGGAGGGGGGGTTGGCTACTTAGAAAGAAAAAAGGCCAGAGGTTTCAGAAGGGTATAGACTTAGAATGAATGATACTCCCTGGTGGGACAGGAATTTTGGTAAAGAAAGGGGCTCAGCAGGGGAGCCTGCTAGGAGCTGGTCCCCAGGGATTGGTTATAGGGTGGGAGGGGGAGGAGGTGTGCTTAAATAATTTAAAAGAAAGAAAAAAAAATTTTCCCCTTTTTTCCTACTCTATATGTTAACCCAAATTAAGTTATAGTTACATCCTTGGTGTCACCGCTAGGACCCCTTATTGACCGGCCTACTAAAGGCAGAAAATCCTACCATTTCCAGAAGATGTGGTCAGAGCTCAAGCCACTAGCAGCTTCTCAGTCCACCATCTTCTGGGAACTCCTTATTCTATTTTTATTGCCACCATCAGAGTTTTGCTGGGACTAGGTGCCAACACTACAAATCCACCACTGGTGGCCGTTTTTTATCCTCTTTCTTTCTCTTCTATTTTTTTTTTTTTTAATTTGGTAGGCTATAAAGAAATCGAGAGGAAAGGAAAGGGGTAAATAGAAAAGGAAACAGAAAGATACTTGCAGACCTGCTTCGCTACTTGTGAAACTTACCTCCTGCAGATGGGGAGTGGGAGCTCAAACTCAGGTAACGAGTTCACTCAAATGAGTGCACTAATGCATAATCTCCCAAAATTCTTGTTCTTATGGGAAACCTAGTAGACAAAAAAGAAAAAAAAGAAAAGAAAATAGAAAGTCACAGATAATATAATATAGTGAAATTTATAAGGGTGACATATCTGGGAACTCTGAAAGTTCAGGACATACAGGATGATCAACATGGAGGAAGAGGCAGACTCAGAGAAGTTCAAATTTTGACTACGTAAAAATTAAGTGGGAAATTATGCAAATTGAGGTAGGAGAAAAAGCACACACCTTCCACTTTGAAAACT
Organism: Erinaceus europaeus; assembly: GCF_950295315.1. Lineage (NCBI taxonomy): Eukaryota > Metazoa > Chordata > Mammalia > Eulipotyphla > Erinaceidae > Erinaceus > Erinaceus europaeus. The sequence goes on along the minus strand of NC_080164.1, from coordinate 36,372,149 downwards.
GGGGCTTTATTGAAGGGTTAGTTATAAGATCTAAGAAGAGGTTCCAGTTAGGGAGTTTCAACATTGAGGTTGAAATATAACTTAGATATCAATACTTGATAAAGGTTATACTCTGTGTACCTAGAGTTCTAGAGGAAGATCTAGACTGAAATATGGGTTTTTTCAAGTCAGAAGTTTTTCAGAGAATTTACAAACTAGATGCCAACAGTGAGGATTAAAGTAGCAAAGCAACTATCAATTCTTGTAAAATATTAGTATTAAAAAAGTAGAAGACTCTGGGAGCATGGACCCAGGGTCATTGTGGGTTGCAGAAGGATGCTCCCAGAGGGATAGAGAATGGGAAAGCTATCGGGGGAGGGGGTGGGATATGGAGATTGGGCGGTGGGAATTGTGTGGGGTTGTACCCCTCCTACCCTATGGTTTTGTTAATTAATCCTTTCAGAAAAAAAAAAGTGATGAATTTCATTCTCTGAAGTTTAATCTCCAGCACCACCGTAAACCTGAGATAAACCTTGCTCTGGTGTTTCTGTTTATTTCTCTCTGTATCTCTCTCATTAAAACTAGTAAAACATTTAAAAAAAAAAAAGTAGAAGACTAAAAGTAGGCATCTAGACTAGAAATTAAAAGGAACCTCAACTTAAAAATAAAACACATTAAAGAGAGTGATTTCAAGGTGGAGGGACCTTTGTTTATATTTATAGTTTACGTTTTTCAATTGATAGATGGAGAGAGATTGGGCTCCACTGAATTTGTCCTGTGATACCACACACTGGAAAAACAAGCTTTTGTGTGAATTAAGGAAAATATACTTCAGTGACAGATCAGAAATCTGATATTGGTGTATTTGTACTGACCATGGCAACATGGAACAACTTCAGAAATTTTCTGAATTGAGATCTGGCATATTAACAAGGACATTTGAAAAAGATTAATATGGGGGTAGATATCATAATGATTATGTAAACAGGCTGTCATGCCTGAGGCTCCAAAGTCCCAGGTTTAGTCCCCACACCACCATAAATCCTCACAACACCATAAACTAGAGCTGATCAGTCACCTTCCGCATCCTATAATGATCCTGGGTCCATCCTCCCAAAGAGATAATGAGTAAGAAAGTTTTTAAGGGAGGGGATGGGATAGGGAATTCTGGTAACAGGAATTGTGTGGAATTGTACCTCTCTTTATCCTATGGTCTTGTCGGTATTTTTTATTTTATAAATAAATTGTTAAAAAGGTAAAAATAAATAAATAATAAAATAAACCACTAAAGATAAAATTAATACAGTAGAAATGTGTATGAGATTGAAGAAGGGCAAAGCTAGGAGTGGAGATTGGAGGCTGTTGCACACCCAGGTATTGAGAGCTAAACATAAAAAAGTTGAGATGTGAAATGGATATAAAATCATAAAGGTGGTACCAATCAATATGTGTGTGGGAAGGAACTAAATAAAGAGGAAGGTGACAAGTAAGTTTTCTCTCCTTGTCTATTTCTGAAGAAGAGAGGTGCATCAGTTAAGATGAGAAAATCACAAAGAGGTCTTGGTTCTTTACAGTCAAAATTCTTTCAAATATGTTGCTTCTGACTTCCCAGAGAAGACTCAGTTTTAGATTATTCCAGAAAAAGACTGTGTAATCATATCACCTAATACAGCACTTTAACTTTGTAGTCACCCATTCACCAATGAGCCAATGAGCAGCATCACACAGCATTCATTTCAGTAGCTTCTTAATTCTCCCTTACTTTCCTGTCTCTGTTACACCCATCCAGCCATCAAAGGCAAACCCCTCAGTGGCCACATCTCACCTGTCAAGAGCAATTGTATAACAGATAACAGCAGTGAAGGTTCATATCACTAATATTTCATTACATTTACAGAAGAGACAGGAGCACATTCATTAGTACACTATGAAATATTGACCTAAGTAAATAAAATTAAATTACACTTGTCAAAATAAATGAACACTCTACATGTTATGATTCAGTGTTCCTAATTCTTTTAATTATGTTTTTTCCCCTTACTTGCTAATTTGTGAAATTTACTAACTCACAACGGGCTTCCCTGTCATTAGTGAGAATGATTCAGCTTCTGCTATAACACAAAGGGTTTCTACACCCGACTTCCCATGGCTTCTGGCATGATCTACCTGGGACACCATGTGGACTAATTGATTGGTTCTTTTTCTCTCCTCAAGCTTGATGCTGACTAAATATTAATTTTCACCTTTTGAAATTGGCCACTAGAGATGAGTATACTCTAGATAGAAGGAAGAACACTATTTTGCTCTGAAATTGGAAATTCCATGCCAGTCTACAATCATGAGAACCATTGCATTGCTTTAGTGATGTGTGGTTTTCTTATTCATATGAAGCACAGATAATTATGTTCCTTTAAATTGTGTTGCTCCAGGGAGTCTACTTTGTAGACCTACCACCTGGAAATATGCGAAATTCATCCTGGCCACAGTATGATGTGGGGCATCTCTAAATCCAGATTATTTTCCTGTGTCTTTCTGTGGTATAGTCTTAGTTTTGTTTAAATAGGATCTGGTCAATCCACCCTGAATTTGTGAGTAAGACATTTTGAATTATCTTTTTGTGAATAGAGAGTCTGAAGCACAAAGCTTCAAAATTAAATGGGATTCCCAATATCATGTAGCTGGTGATGACGGCTTGAGGTTATATTCCTTTCTATTACATTTTAAGTCTATGTTATTAGCTTTCATCAAACTGCCCTTAGAATGTATATCATTACTAAGAAGGAAATATGTTTGGATGATAAAGCAGTAGGATATATGAAGATAGAGGCTAAGAGATAATGCATAGAAGTCCTTGAAAGCAGGTTTTGAAGAAACTCTTGCTTTGGGGCTGGAGAGATAATAGTTATGCAAAAATATTTTCCTACCTGGGGCACCAAAGGCTCTAGTTTCAATCCCCAGAACCAGAGCTGAGTATACTCTGGACTGTCTCTCTCTGCCTGTCTCTCTTATTCTCTCTGTATCTCTCTTACTAAAATAATATATATATATGTATAAATGAAGTCTCATATAGTTATCTCATTTCTAGTTTCAGCAATTTTATGAAAGACAATGTTTAAGAAAATTGATAAAAGTACAAGTGCAAAAGGAATGTCTATCAACATTGCATTTTAGCATTTTGTCTTTTATTGTTTTATTTTAGGGAGTGGTGCTTTTAAACCTTACCTATAGTCTCTGACAAGACTTCCATTGTTTGCATCTTATGCTCTTCTCCGCCTGAGGTTGTGACCTGCAGATGGTCTGCTAAGGAGGAGAAAGCAAGGTGGAAACACACTGCAGCCTGGTTTCTGTTTTCCCTTGGAATACATGACCAGTAAAAAATGTATTTGCCTAGTCTGATGCTCATAGGCTGAGGACAGGAAAACCTGATACCCAATGTCCCAGCATCATTGACAACTTTGAGTATGCCTTCAAAACAAATCCCTCCCCAACCCTTCTCCACAGCTGTGAGTCAAGAGAGCTCCAGGTGAAACACAAACCTTCCTCAGGAAGATCCACTCCAGCACAAGTTTGTAAGGAAAGAAAACAGAGGTTGATCATTTTTAAGTCACTAAAATATAGTGTGGTTTTTCATATAGTCATAGTACTGGAATATGTTCACATTTTTTTGTTGTTTTGTTTGTAATTGTATCTTAGTGTCTTATTTTAGATAAATACATTTGGCTTAATTATAAGAATGTTCAAATAAGGGAAAAGGTTTATGCTGAAACTATTTTTCTTTTTATGCATTCAATATAATTATAAACCAAATTCCTTTGACAGAGTATTTATTGTGGTCATTTCAACAGGATAGGCTTTGCTGAGATGATTATTTTATTTTCAGTTTTATTATTGACTTAACATTGATCTACAAAATTATAAGATAATATGGGTATAATTCTCTACCATTACTACTTCCAGAATTTTATATTCCCATTCCCTCACTGGAAGCTATAGTAGTTCTCTCAAGTTTGCAAATATGGGTTCACTATTATTTTTACAACTATCTGTCTATATTTATATATCTATGTCCATTTTTAGCCTATGGTACTGCCTGCTCTTCCTTTCTGTGTCATGAATACACCTATTACTATATTCAAATGTCTCTTCTTCTTTCTGTGGGTCCTGGTGGAGTTGGAGTTGAGAGCCCCCTGGTCATCTTCCCCTGTCATTCTCTCCCTCTGGGAGTATGGACCAAAATTCTTTATGGAGTGGAAAATATGGGAATTCTGGCTTCTGTAATAGCTTCTCAGCTATACATGAGTGGTGACAAGTCTATTCATACTCCCAGCCTATTTCTGTCTTTCCCTATGGGATAGGGCTCCGGAGAAGTGATATTCTGGGACATAATGATCTAATATCCATATTTTGATTCATTTTAAACTAATTTTGGTATTGTTAATTAATAGTCTAGTTTCATTTTTCTACATGTAGCTGTCCAGTTCTCCCAGCACCATTTGTTAAAAGAGAACTACTTTTCCCCATTGAGCATTTCTTTGCCCCTTTGTCTTATGTAAGGTACCTATACATGTATGGATAGGTTCTCTACCCCATTCCATTGTTCCATATGCCAATTTTTGTTCCATTATCACAGTTTTATTATTAAAACTGTAGTATACTTGGTAGTATATTCTGAAGTGTGAGAGTACTCACCTGAGGGTGTGGTGTTTCTACAAATGTCTCAGCAGCAATTAGTAAATTTTGTTGAGTTCAATAGTTATAGATACTCATTTTTTAGGTACAAGAGTCTGATCTAATAGCTTCTACTCCATAGCCACACCTCCCAGAAGCCTGAGATAATTATTTTTATTCCATCAAGGGAAAAATATATTATATATATATTTTTTATATATTAAAATATATATATATAATATATATATTAAAATATATATAAAATATATAAAATATATTATATATATATAAGCTGTCATTTCCAGTACTTTATAACTCTGCCAACTTTTTTTTTCAGGTTAAAAAGAAAGAGACAAAGGAGAGATTGAAAATTGCCATAGCACCAAAATTTCCCAATTGCAGTAGCCACTGAGCTTGAGCTTGTGTCATGCTCATAGCAAAGTAGGCACCATCCCAAGTCAAATATATTGATGGCTCAACAATTATGTGTTTAAAATAGTACCTAATGTGCCTTGGAGTCCTGCTTCCCCAGAGCCCTTCCCCACTAGGGAAAGAGAGAGGCAGGCTGGGAGTATGGATCGACCTGTCACACCCATGTTCAGCAGGGAAGCAATTACAGAAGCCAGACCTTCAACCTTCTGCATCCTACAATGATCTTGGGTCCATACTCCCACAAGGTTAAAGAATAGGAAAGCTATCAGTGGAGGGGATGGTGTACGGAGGTCTGGTGGTGGGAATTGTGTGAAGCTGTACCCCTCTTATCCTATGGTTTTGTCAATGTTTCCTTTTATAAATAAAAAATTAAAATAAAAAATAGTACCTAATATTCTCCATTCTGTCAAGAACTAGCTTTTAATCTGTTAGCCATCATAGCAATTGGTAATGACATTATTATTTTTTCCACAAAAATACAAGCCTGATATATTGAATATTTCCAAAACATTTATAACTCTGATGACAGTATAAGGTAACTTGGATAAGCACAACTCTCAGAACTCACAAAGCTATTTTCCACAGTCTGACATAGTGCCTATAAAATAGTTAGGGAATCATAAATATTTGCCAAGTGAATTAATGAGTGAAGAGTGAAGGGGTATATATTTGAACTGATTAACAGAAACTCCTAACATTTTCTGAAATTTGTAATTTAAGATCATTAAAAAAAACTATCAGATTTCAGGTGTATTTCCATATACATACTTGAGTCACCACACATCCCCAGCATTGTCATGTGCCCACCCAGCCTCCATTCTCACTACCAAAACCATCATATTGTACAAGAGACAGTTGCTTATCTGTTTTTTTTCTTTCTGCAAGATAGTCTGATGTATTCATCTATATTCCACATCCAGTAGTTGCCCTTCACCTCTTATTTCACTTAGTATAATCACCTCCAATTATATCCATTTTATTTCAAAAGCTACAATCTCATCTTTTTTGATTGCAGTAATATATATATTATTTGATTTTGATTTACTTTACTTTTATTTGATTTACTTTAATTTGATTGCAGATATATATGTTTGTTTGTGCGTGTACCTGTGCCCGCAGCTTCTTTATGAAATACACAGCAGTTTGGACTTAGTAAAAACCATCGTTTTGTAGGGTTCCTTGAAGTTGCAGTAGTGGGGCTTGGTGTTCAGGCCTTAGGGCTAATAAATAAAACTAGTTTACACTGAGAAAAGATGAAAGTGTACAAATCTTCAATAGCCCACTCTGCAGCAATCAAGCTAATGCCTCCCAAGAAAGAGCACATCCCAAAAGAATGGATTCTCTAGAGACTTCTGCTTCTTCAAAGCAACTCTTTTTAATTTTTTTTATTATCTTTATTTATTGGATAGAGACAGCCAGAAATCAAGAGGGAAGGGGGGGGGTAGAGAGGGAGAGAGACACCTGCAGCACTGCTTCATCCCTCATGAAGCTTTTCCTCTGCAGGTGGGGACCTGGACTTGAACCTTGAACCTGGGTCCTTGCGCATTGTAATATGTGCGCTCAACCAGGTGCACCACCACCCGGCTCCCCCCAAGCCACCTCTTAAGTATATTTCTAATCTCAGGTTATTACAGTCTTTTCATCCCATGTTGTTAAGCCATACACTGATGTTAAAATGCCATCTGTCCTTGTGGCTCCACCTTCCTCTTTGTTTATTGGTTTTAACAGGCATAATGATCCACAAGTTCTGTTCTCAACACTTCTTTATCCAGTTGTCTGTTGTTGAGCAATTAGGATAAATTGTTTCCATACTTTAACTATTGCAATACCACTCTTAGGGATATATTCTAAGGACATAAAAGCACAAATTTGAAAGGATATACCCTGATGTTATTGATCCAGAATTTAGTCCCAGATTATAGTATCATTCTTTATCTCCTTAATAAGTCTAACTCTTTTTTTTTCTCCTTATTCCAGATTCTTTATGGGGCTTAGTTTCAGACCTAATGTGTCATACTGAGTTTTTCATGAGATTTTAAATTTTCTACTGTATTTTAAATATGTTCTTAAAACCCTTTATTACTCCTTTTTTAAATTTATCCTGGATTCAATCAGAGATAAGGAGCTAGGAAGACCTAGAATATCATTCTGGCATCTTTTTGACCTCATACTTGCAAGACATATGTTTTTTCCACTGTATCATCTCTCAAGAAGCCCCGTCTAGTTTTTAATAATATCCCTGGAAATGAGTCTTAACTTTTCGCTCATATATGGAGATTTAGCTTTGACATAGGCACAATATTCTTTCTCCAACAATTTATCAGCCTCTAGTTATGCCCAAGCAACTAGGGAATGAAGGGAATACTTTAAATATTTTTCTGTAAGGGGAAAACAAACAACCTTGATCAAATGATACTGTGTGTAAGGCATTAGAGTTGATGCTTCATATATGAGGTTCCTTGTAATTCATTTAGTTATCAACACATAAATTCAACATAGATTATGCACCATTTTGTACTATCTTTTTAAAGGGAATTTCATTTGTGTCACAATACTTTGAAAACTATTTAAGCTCTCATTAAGTTGCTGAGATAAGCCTATAAAAATGATGTTTGTGTAGGTTATTAGTCATAATGAATAAAAATTCCAACACCTAGAACATTACTTTTAGAGTTGATTTCTACACAGTACTTTATTTTGAATTTCCAGAAAGTACAGAAAGCAGTTACATATACAAGGATTTTTCAAAATTTTTTTTTCTTTTTCAAAATTTTATTTATTTATTTATTATTGGATAGAGATAGAAATTGAGAGGCGAGGCAGAAGTAGAGAGGGAGAGAGAACGAGAGACATCTGCTGTTCTACTTCACCACTTGTAAAACTTTCTCCCTGCAGGTGAGGAACAGGAGCTTGAACCTTAGCCCTTGTGCACTGTAGTGTGTGTGCTTAACCAGGTGCACCAAATGCTAGGCCCCAACAAGGATTCTTAAGGACCAATTAAATCTAGTATGGTTAGACCACTATATAGGTATAGTGGAGAGGAATTTGTAAAAACTCACTGTTCTGATCATGTGCACCATCCCTGCTCATAAATGCAGTCTAGAAATAGGTTACTCGTTCCTGCTCATAGATGCAGTCTAGAAAAGGGCTACTAAATATACTCACACAAATCTACTGTACATAATGAGATATATGTGCTGTAATTATAGAAGAGCTTTATCATAGAAACTGTCCATCAAAAATAAGTTTGTATATAATTGCCATTATAATTATTGGTGCTAAGTAGAATATATGTTAGTAATAAACAAGATAGAAATACCCTAGGTATGTTAATGCAAATTTATGTTTTGAATACCTGATGTGAACTTAGTCCCTAAACTGCCATCTATCCTTTGGTGTATCAAGAAGGGCAATAATAACTGAACATTAGATGTTTCCAACATTATTTTCTTTCTTTCTTTTTTCTTTCTTTTCTTTCTTTCTTTCTTTCTTTCTTTCTTTCTTTCTTTCTTTCTTTCTTCCTTTCTTCCTTCCTTCCTTCCTTCCTTCATCCTCCCCTTCTTTCTTTCTTTCTTTTCATTTTATTTGGGGGGGGGGATTAATGGTTTATAGTATGCCCATCACAGACCCCTGCAAGCGTCAACCTGGCTTTGACCTAACACGTTATGATTGGGCCCTCCTCAATCGCTATGGAACAGGCCATGGCCGGTGCGCCGCTATGTTCCATCGCTGGGGAGCCAGAGATAACCCGAACTGCCCCTGCGGCTACAGACAGACTATGACCCACATAGTCAACGACTGCCACCTCTCCAGATTCAAAGGAGGTCTCCAAACTTTACATCAGGCTCAACCTGATGCTGTTGACTGGCTACAGAAGAAGGGCAAATGCTAGAAGAAGAAGAAGTATGCCCATTTGCATATGGGTACATCAGTACTCCAAGACCCTTTTCACACACTCCCAATCTCTCCCTCCCCAATACACCCTCCTCAGTTAGAGGTTTGCTTTGTATTTCCCTTTTCTGGTTAGTTTCTTAAGTTCCACTTAAAAGTGAAATCATCTGGTATCCACCCTTCTCTTTTTGACTTATTTCACTTAACATAATGCCTTCAAGTTCCATTCAAGATGAAGCAAAGAAGTTGACATTATGATTTTAACAGTTGAATAATATACTGTGTTTATATGCCACAGTTGTCTTAGCCACTCATCTGTCCTTGGACAGGTAAGTTGCTTCCAAGTTTGGACTATTACAAATTTTGCTCCTATGAGCATAGGCATATCTACGTCTTTTTGAATGGGTGTGCTTACTTCCTTTGGATACATTCTCAGGAGAGGAATCGAAGATGGCATTTTTATATGATGCCAAAAAAAACCTACTAACTGGTAACTTCTATAATCCTGCTTCTTTGGTGGTTCTTTCAGAAAAAGCACACATCTGTTGCTATATCAGAAGAGATATTATTTCTGAATAAATATATTGAGTCAAATTTCCAAAGTTAAACATTTACTCAAACTGGAGTTTTTCTCTCACACTTATAAGAAAGAAATAATCTGGTGTTGAATTTCATGGTTCAAGGAGAATTTATCAAAATTTAGCAAAAGCAAGATAATTGTAACTGTTTCCACTTTGTGTTTATCTCTATATAAATGTTTTCCTATAGGGTGTGTGCATTTTTATTGATTAATATGTGAAATCTGTGCATAAACACATCACTACAGGAAAAGTCAAGTTGTTAATGCTGGTTGTGTTTATTTATTTATGGATCTGATAAAGCACTTAAGAATATTTTTTATAAAATTGATTATTTGTTCATTCATCATATTTTGATTGGGCTAATCTCTCTGGAGGATCAGATAAAGCAATTTTATCCTTACTGTTTTATACTATAAATATAGATTAGCTGGCTTAAAAATCTACATGTAGTAGGAACATATTAGAGCTAATGAGATACAAAGACCGGATCCTTCGAAGAAGAAAACATAAGCCAGCCATTGTGATAAACTACATTTTCTGTACCAAATGTTAATTCTGTGAGAAAAAAGGCATGTGACACAGAAAGTGCAGTCATGTCTACTTCTAGGATTCAGCTTTTAAGGAAGAAACAATTGAAATACTCTTTAGAGATAGGTTGATGCTTGCAAGGGAAATAAAAACATTTGAAGGGGAAGTGCATCCCCTAAACTGAGAAGCAATGCCTTGCTTGTTCTAGGAACAAGTTTGTTATAATTTCTAGAACACAGAGTGAAGAGATTTGAAACATGAGAGAATTATAGCTTACATTTATTGAGCAGTTTTGTGTTCAATTATACTTTAGGTGCTATTTAAGTATAGGCTCACTGGCCACATCCATCTAATAGAGAAGGAAATACTGTTATGCTTGTTTTTTTTTTTTTTTTTATTATAGAGACAAGGCTCATGGATAAAGTAATGGGCCAAGGTAACCAAGTCAGCAGGTGCAGTGAATAGCATTGTCATATAGACTGTTCTTAATCATTGTAAAATCTGGAGGCAAGAAATGCCAGAAGTCTTACAAGTAGTATAAGGCTACTAGACTTGATTTTTTAAAATTTATTTTTTATTTAAGAAAGGATAAATTAACAAAACCATAGGGTAGGAGGGGTACAACTCCACACAATTCCCACCACCCAATCTCCATATCCCATCCCCTCCCCTGATAGCTTTCCCATTCTCTATCCCTCTGGGAGCATGGACCCAGGGTTGTTGTGGGTTGCAGAGGGTGGAAGGTCTGGCTTCTATAATTGCTTCCCCGCTGAACATGGGCGTTGACTGGTCGGTCCATACTACCAGTATGCCTCTCTCTTTCCCTAGTAGGGTGGGTCTCTGGGGAAGCAGAGCTCCAGGACACATTGGTGGGGTCTTCAGTCCAGGGAAGCCTGGCTGGCATCCTGATGGCATCTGGAACCTGGTGGCTGAAAAGAGAGTTAACATACAAAGTTAACATAACAAATTGTTGAGCAATCATGGACCCAAAGGTTGGAATAGTGGAGAGGAAGTGTTAGGGGGGTACTCACTGCAAACTCTAGTGTATTTCTGCTTTCAGGTATATATTTTGCACTAGTTTATGGGTACATGTGAACATATGCTCTCTCTCACAGAACCTGGTCTATATCTAGGTTTTAGGAAGGATGATCTTAATTTTAGAGAAACTAGTTGGGAAACAACTGGATTGTTCAAGGCAGACAGTAGTAACATTCTTTAAAAAGTAGTACCAGTGGGGATGAAGAAGAGTAAGGAAATAGCTGTTAGGATGGTAGTTATAATCTTTGGAAACTTATTATCTGTGGCAGAGGATGGGGCAAATGAGAAACCAAAGATGACTGCAGAATACACACACATAAATATGCTTAGACCATCACCTCCACATATCAGTGGTGAAACTGGAAATGAAAATTATAGCTAATGTCTTTCTTACTGGGGATGTCTATACTAGTTATATAAAACCACAGCCCTTCAAGTTTTCTTCTCTTTATTCCATCCTGTGAACACTGCTACTGTGCCTTTGAAGCAGTTTCCTTGATTACAATAAGGTTCCACCACTATTCTTTTGTCCTTCTTTGAGGTTTAGAGGTATGTTTTTTTTTTTTTCCTCATCTAGCTGTGGCTGGGGACTCAATCAACAGGAATTTATCACCTCATAGTTTGGGAGGTTAGAAGTTGGAAACTGAGATGTCATCTGTGAAGGATTGAGGAATAATCTGTTCATGATGACATTTTCAACTTCAGATAGTTTGCCATCAATCTTGAGGAATTCCATGATGCATCGGTTACTAAACCTCTTTTTCATATTTTCATGACCTATTTGCATGCACGCCTATGTCTAAAATTTCCCATTTTTGTAAGACTTTGACTAAGAACTCAAGAATAACTCTTAAGTATGACTTCATCTCAATATATCTCTTTTAGATAGTGGGGATTAGGACATCAAAATGCATAAATATTTGGGGTACAAAATTCACCTCATGCACTATTTAGTATGAAAAACACATATGCATTTATACAGTCATATTGGCAGGGAAGAAACTCCTACCAATAAATTTTCTAAAATCACTACAATGCTGTTGATGTTTACCAATATGGTGACCCCACAAGTGTTTTGCCCCTTAAGGTAGCATTGCTTGTGCATCATGTGACTGATGTGATACTGCTCATATTTGAGAAACTCAATGATATCCCAAGATATTCTAATGATGTATTTTCTAGTTGTACTTACATTTTAAGTCAGCCCTCTAAAGAAATCAAATTTGATTCAAGAGTCTGTACTATGGAAGAACGAACAAGAAATACTCCTTAAGCTTCAGTAACTTAGTATATACTTTTCATGAAGAGTAAATAAATGAGGAAAGAACATGTATCTGGGTCATCAGTGTTCTCTAGAATTTGATTATCCATTTCTATACAAGAGATTAACATGCTCTGGAAAAATATTATAAGGGGATTCAAAGAAAAAAGGTAAAGGTAGATGTGAATATTAGGAAAAGTTTTTTATGATTTGATCAACTTATCTATCAAGGACAACTGTATTCTTGCAACCACCTGCTTTTTTTTTTCTTCACTACTGGGGCTTTGCTGCTCCAGGCCAACAGAGACAGACACACACAATGTGAAAGGCAACACAACAGAACTTAGGTTTTATACAAGACATTGTAAGCACCCTAGCCAGGTGAGTTATTTTGTTGTCTTTGCAATCATCATTTTGACTCACCCCTTTCAACCCTGTTCTCCAGAACTACTTTACAATTCTTGTATTGAATTAACCAACATAGATAGATTCAATTTTCTGGTTTAGTAAATGATCTGCCAGGATCTTTCCCACAAAATATTGCACCTTCTTGCAGATATAAGCATATGTACTTTAACTTTAACATGCTATATCCATGTCCACCCAGTGTCCTTAATTTTTTCTGTCACTTCATAAATATTTTATTCAAACTGTACTAGACAACTAAGTTTTTTCATCAGTATTCTAGAATAATATTTACTATTTGCTGACTGTAGAAGAATTCATGACTTTTCACACTTAATAGAATTCTTTGCAAAATTTGCATATGAAGTAATATGTCTTACTGTTAGTTCTGCCTTAGATTTATAATCTGATATTCTTAGAGAGGAAGTTCTCTATGAACACTCAATGCTGATACATGTATTGACTGTCTGGCATGCCATCATTTATACCATCTGTTCGGGTGGCATTCTGCCTAATTGCAAGGTGGCCTGACAGCTTTAAGGGGCTCTGCATGCCAATCACATTTGAGCTTAGATAGCTAACCTGCAGAACCCAGAACATAACCAGCTGAAAAACTTATTCTGCTTTTAAATCACAACTTCAAATGAAAAGACCATGTCTCATTAAATATAGATACATATATTTTTTTCCTGTAGTAGATGACCTTCAAATAACCTCTACTGAGTTTTCCTTCTCCTAAATGACCACTGCTCCAGTGATCTCATGCCATGGCAAAAAGGTAATGGACATATTGACCAGCCTGAACCACTGAAGCTTTACAAATGTTCAGAATATCTTAAACTCGCATGCTTGGAAACAAGTACACTAAGCTGCCAGAATTTCACAGTATTGTCTTCTATAATAAGCAAACATCTGTTACCCTAAAAATTCAGTTTATCTTTTGGAAAAGATGCAGAAGCAAGCTTGATATGAGCGAATTTGCTTACCTCCTGTTATTGTCATGGAAAAGACCCAACATAAGTTTAAAATATGTAGATTGCAAGACAGGAAATTAAACTGTTTTCTTGACATTGGAAATCTGGGAGTGTGTTTTGGTTTAGTATTGCTGGATGCAGATGAGAAAGTAGGATTAGAGATGTTATAAGACTCACCCAAGATCAAATAGGTAGTTAATACTGAGTGGGGATTATGATGCCGGGCATGCAAGCTTTTCTCCTAAACACATAGTTGGAATAATGTTAATTATTAGTCTTAAAAAAAAAAGATAATCACTACCCTTAATGAAGTCTGGACTAATCAAAGACACAATATGTTTTTCCTTTCACTTTACTGTTCTTTTAATGACCTACTTTATTTTTAGTTTTGCATAATCAACCTAACAAGCCATGGATATGTATAACATGAAATACTGTGAAGATGTAGTGTGCTTCCTTGTATAACTAACATCTCTGAGACATTTAATATGGTTAGTATATATAGTACTTTTTTTTAAGTGACCTCTGTTTTGAGCTAAATTCTCATCTTCCTTTCTTTTCTTTGTTTTAGTCTCCAGGGTTATCACTGGGGCTCGGTGCCTGCACTATGAATCCATTGCTCCTGGAGGCTATCTTTTTCCCTTTTGTTGTCCCTATTGTTTTTGTTATTATTATTGTTATTGCTGTCATTGTTGTTGGATATAACAGAGAGAAATCAAGAGAGGAGGAGAAGACAGAGAGGGGGCGAGAGAGATAGACACCTGCAGACCTGCTTCACCACGTGTGAAGCGACCCCCTGTAGATGGGGAGCCAGGGGGTCAAACCGAGATCCTTATGCCGGTCCTTGCACTTTGTGCCATGTGCACTTAACCTGCTGCGATACCACCCGACCCCCAACTCTCATCTTTCTATAAACAGATTGCTTGTATACCTGTATGCTACATACTATAGTACTAAAAATGTGGAAGTAGCCCAATAATATCCTATAAAAAATCTAAACTAGAGAAATGGGAAAGTTTAGATAAAGGGGTGGACAGCAAATGGTAGTAGTCTCAACATACACAGGTATGAGTGATGTTTAATTAATTAATTCCTTTTTGCTGCTCTTGTTTTATTGTTGTAATTACTATTGTTGTTATTATTGATGTTGTCCTTGTTGGATAGGACAGAGAGAAATGGAGAGAGGAAGGGAAGACCTAAAGGAGGAGAAAAAGACAGCCTGTGAAGCAACTCCCCTGCAGGTGGGGAGCTGGGGGCTCAAACCATGAACCTAATGCCGGTCCATGCTCTTGTGCCATGTGCGCTTAAACCACTGTGCTACTGCTCTGCTCTGCTCTCTAATTTATCATTCTTAATAGCTAATTAGCATTACATTACACACACACAAACACACACCCCCCCCACACACACACACACACACACACACAAGCTTTGGCAGAATTTTGTCTTTAGCACCAAAACATTAGATGCATGAGAAAGAGTGAAGGGCTGGATTGGTGCAGGGGTGGCCTTGGTTCCTGATACATGTTTATGGAAGTGGCCCTAAATTAGAGGTGAAAGTGTTTTGTGTATGTCTATCATGATAAGATGAGAAAAAACATACACGCCACAATAGATTAATAAAAGGAAAAAAATCACCATTCTCATCTAAATCAACACTTAAATATTACATCTGTGTTTGAAATGATTCTCATTCCCAGATAAGTTTTGGATAAGACCCTGAATCTTTTCATGTGACAGAAAGGTGTGGTTTAAAAAAAAAAGTGTGGTTTAATCTGGTTTTTCTCTCATATGCTTTCTGTTGAGTGTAGGCTCCTCTGTTTCCTCTAAAGGAAGGTGGCTTGGGCAGTAATATACAATTAGGAATTGCACATGCAGATTAAAAAATGTTGGTTTGATCACACTGGGCATATATGTGGTTTCATATAAGACATAGTAGACTATGTGCCTTTCTTCCATCTTCTCCTCATATACAGGAAAATGTACCATTCCTGTTATGGATGATCTTCCACCTTTGGTCCAGTTGATTTTCCAAGAACCTCTTTTACCATGATAAAATAAGATATTCTTTATGCTCTAAAATATGGATGTATATATACTCAACTCCCAGTAGAAATACAGAAATCTCTCAAGGGATATACCAATACCTACAATTGGAAGTAAGTCTACTTAGAATAAAACTTCAGACATTATTGATGTTAGTTCATGTATCCAACCAAAATGTGGATACATCCCTATAATAAAGCAGAGCCTCCCAATGAAGTGTAGATATCTACCAACTGAACTACATCTACCTCCATGCACCCACCTCAAATGCAGCCCAGGTACCTAGTGATGGTTCTTCATATTTTGCTTTGAGAGAAGATCATTTTTACCCTCTAATTTGTTCCTGTTAGCTACTAAGTAATGTCTAAGCTGGTGTGGAAATAGGTGAGTTTTCAGTGTTTTCCTTTTACTGACACTCTCTTGCATTCTTCTAGGCTTAAGAGTGTCTCTCTCCCTGGCATTGACGTAGTGGGGAATGTACATTTATTTTACTGATTGATTCATTGATTCATTCATTCATTCATTGATTTTACCAGAGTACTGCTCAGATCTTGTTTATGGTGGTGCTAGAGATTAAATCTGTCACCTCTGTGCTGAGAAAATAGTTCAATGATCATATAAAAAGCTTTCGTGCTTGAGGCACCCAAGACCCCAGGTTCAATCCCTAGATTGAACAATAAACTAGAGTTGAGCAGTACACTGGTTAAGTAACAAAACAAAACAAAACAAAACAAAACAAAACAACAACAAAAATAACCTGGTACCTTCCATGTTTAAGAATGGAAAAATATATCTATTGCCTCTATGCTTTCTTTTAGGCCCAGAAGAATGATTCTTAGAGATGGTGTCCTGCTTAGCTTTTCCTCTTCTCATTCTGTTTGCTTGTATAGTATCCTTTTAATTAAAATCTAAAAGAGACATGATAAAGCAGGTGTCTCAATGTATAAGTTGTTAATTACTCCAAAAATTATTTCTGGTTACCAATTTTTAAAAAGTGACATTATTGTCAGTTATGTTCTTAGTTTAATGAACTTACTTAAGGACTGAAACAAGAATAAATTACAATTAAATAAAAATAAAATTTTTGAATGTTCATTGTACTTATTTGTATCACATTTTGGTCTGAAGAGGTTGGCTGTCTATCAGAAATAAAATATATAATTGCTTGTGCATTAGAAACAGCTGAGTAATTTTGTTAGATACACTAGAGTCGCAATTTCAGGACTTAGTATTACAAAATGACAAAATGTATCTTCAGATATAAATGATTTTTGTAGACAAAGGGTTAAGAAAACTTTCCAAGTTCATCTGAAAAGACTACAGCATTTATTAAAGTTTATGGGACAGTAATAAGTCATTTTCTCAAAGGATAGAAAGACTCTATTAATCTGTAAAGAAGGAAGAGTATAGTTATTGAAATTGAGAACAGAATGGATCATTCAACTTTCATAATTCATAGCAGCAGTACTATTTTGATAACTTCTGTTTTATTAACTATTAAATAATGGGAATTAAACGTTCTCAAAGTGTGACTCTGGAGTTTTTAAAAGGTGTAACATTTTATATGAAAAGTTCTTATGTAAAATCCCATGGCTGGTGCATAGAAATTCTTTAAAAAATTTGTGAAACAATTGTATTGTTTATGAAAATAAGATTTTCTTTTACAAATGTTTATTTTATAAGAAAGTAGATGACATGATGAAAGAGAAGAAGAAAACAGTGAAAGAGAGAGGCAGTCCAGATCACTGGTCCAGAATATGCAGAAACAGAATATGCAAATCCTGTGCTATGCTGCTGAACCATTTTCCCAATCATTGAAATCAGATTCTTATACAGGTAAACATACATTTTAAGTCATATATCTTAGCATTTAATTAACAAACCCTTTTACAAATATTATCTCCTTTTATCAGGGAAATAGAAAATATAAACTCAAGAACTTTTTTTTTTTGCTAGAGAGGAAGAAAAAGCCTTTATACAAAGACAAAATTCATAATACCATGGTTTTCATCTTATATCATGACTGGTAAATAAAACACTTTGCAAAGCTGAAAATGTTTTGCAATTGCTGTCTGGGTCAATTACAGTCATTTGGCCAGCCCCTCTACTTCTTGCAGGGAGGCCGTGTCAATAAGCCAAGCCCTCTAAGGCTTCATGTGGCTGCAATTAAGGTTCACCCTCCCCTCAAATTTACAGAATTGGACATATTGTGGCTAAATCTACACCATCTGAAAAGGTGGGGAGCAGAAAGAAAGAAAGAGAGAGAAAGAGATAGAGGAAGAGAGATTGCCAGCACTCCACAAAACATGCTTGCTTTTCTTTCTATAACCTTCTTCACTTCAGTGATGACTTTTATTATGTTCTATTGATTTCCTTGTTATTTCCTATTTTTGAGCAGGATGGCTTGAAGCAATAGCAGCAATAAAGCAATGTTTCTGTCAGTCATCTTTGTCTTTCTCACCCCACACATGTTCTCTCCATTGCATACACAAAGCACACATGATTTTTCTGAGTTTTGAGTTTCCAAACAGAGGAAATAAGACAAAGATTTCCAGACCAATCACAGATGGTTACAAAATTTAGCACTATTCTTAGTATGCCTTTGAAAAAAATCAAGTACACTGAACATCTTATCTAAACATGCTAACACTGAGGTCTGACCATGTGAACACACTGTATTTTTGCATTCAATCTAAGAGTATTTTTTAAAATATTCTACTCCATGCTAGATCCTATGATGGTATACAGACATTTCTACAAAAGAACAATGAAGGAGCAATGTGTAAAGCCAGGATATTTTAAGCCAGTGATTTTTGGTAGCAAAATTATGATGCTCACCTATATTATCAATCCATGGCATAGACCACTGCTACACTTCTGATTCCTGGGAGTATGAATAGGACAGATTGTCATTCCAGTGATGAGATTAGATTACACAGTACAGCTGACTCTAGGAAAGAGGGATTCTCCTGGGTAACACTAACCTAAAAGATGAGTTCTTCAAAGACACAAGTGCCAACCTGAACAGAGGTCTGTCTGATAAGAAGAGTAAGTGGTAGGATTTCACACATGAAAGACCTTCCATTGATGGTCATAGAAAGCAGGTCATCACATCTATGCACCCAACGAGGGACCATCTAAATACATTAAGCATCTACTGAAAGAATTTCAAAAATACATCAATAGTAATACAGTAATAGTGGGAGACTTCAATACCCCACTCTCACACTTAGACAGATCAACAAAGCAGAGAACCAATAAAGATACAAGAGAATTGAATGAAGAGATTGACAGACTAGACCTCTTGGACATTTTCAGACTCCTCCACCCCCAAAAACTGGAATACACCTTCTTTTCAAATCCACATAACACATACTCAAGGATAGACCACATGTTAGGCCACAAAGACAGCATCAGTAAATTCAAGAGCATTGAAATCATCCCAAGTATCTTCTCAGACCACAGTGGAATAAAACTAACATTTAACAACAAACAGAAAATTATTAAAAGACATAGAATTTGGAAACTAAACAACATGCTCCTTAAGAACCACTGGGTCAGAGACTCACTCAAACAGGAAATTCAAATGTTCCTGGAAACTAATGAAAATGAAGACACAACCTATCAAAATATTTGGGACACAGCTAACGCAGTACTGAGAGGGAAACTTATAGCCATACAATCACATATTAAACACCAAGAAGAAGCCCAAATGAACGACCTTACTGCACACCTCAAGGACTTAGAGGAAGAGGAACAAAGGAACCCTAAAGAAACCAGAAGGACAGAAATCACTAAAGTTAGAGCAGAAATAAACAACATCGAAAATAAAAGAACCATACAAAAGATCTATGAAGCCAAATGTTGGTTCTTTGAAAGATTAAACAAAATTGACAAACCCCTAGCCAGACTCACCAAACAAAAAAGAGAGAAGACTCAAATTAATAGAATTGTAAACTATACAGAAGATATCACAACTGACACCACAGAAATCGAGAGAATCATGCAAAACTTCTATAAAGAACTATATGCCACCAAGCTAGAGAATCTGGAAGAAATGGAACAATTCCTAGAAACCTATGCACTTCCAAAACTGAACCAAGAAGAACTACAAAATCTAAATGCACAAATCACAGACAAAGAAATTGAAACCGTTATTCAGAATCTCCCCAACAACAAAAGTCCTGGACCAGATGGCTTCACAAACGAATTCTACAAAACTTTCAGGAAACAGTTAATACCCATACTTCTTAAGCTATTCCATAAGATTGAAGAAACAGGAATACTCCCTTCCACCTTTTATGAAGCCAACATCACCCTGATACCAAAAGCTAATAGGGACAGAACAAAAAAGGAAAACTATAGACCAATATCTCTGATGAACATAGATGCCAAAATATTAAACAAGATCTTGGCCAACCGGATACAGCAACACATCAAAAAGATTGTTCATCATGGCCAAGTGGGATTCATCCCAGGAAAGCAAGGCTGGTTCAACATCTGTAAGTAAATCAATGTCATTCACCACATCAATAAAAGCAAAGCCAAAAACCACATGATTATCTCAATAGATGCAGAGAAGCCTTTGACAAAATCCAACACCCATTCATGCTCAAAACTCTACAAAAAATGAGAATAGATGGGAAATTCCTCAAGATAGTGGAGTCTATATATAGCAAACCTACAGCCAACATCATACTCAATGGACAGAAGCTGAAAGCATTCCCCCTCATATCGGGGACTAGACAGGACTGTCCACTGTCACCATTACTCTTCAACATAGTATTGGAAGTTCTTGCCATAGCAATCAGGCAAGAGAAAGAAATCAAAGGGATACAGATTGGAAAGGAAGAAGTCAAGCTCTCACTATTTGCAGATGATATGATAGTATACATAGAAAGACCTAAAGAATCCAGTAGAAAATTACTGGAAGTTATTAGGCAATATAGCAAGGTATCAGGCTACAAAATCAATGTACAAAAATCAGTGGCATTTCTTTATGCAAACACTAAATCTGAAGAAGAAGACATCCAGAAATCACTCCCATTTACTGTTTCAGCAAAATCAATCAAATACCTAGGAATAAAGTTGACCAAAGAAGTGAAAGACTTGTATACTGAAAACTATGAGTCGCTACTCAAGGAAATAGAAACTGATACCAAGAAATGGAAAGATATCCCATGCTCATGGATTGGAAGAATAAATATCATCAAAATGAATATTCTCCCCAGAGCCATATACAAATTTAATGCAATACCCATCAAAGTTCCACCAAGCTTCTTTAAGAGAATAGAACAAACACTACAATCATTTATCTGGAACCTGAAAACACCTAGAATTGCCAAAACCATCTTAAGGAAAAGAAACAGAAATGGAGGCATCACACTCCCAGACCTTAAACTATATTATAAAGCCATCATCATCAAAACAGCATGGTATGGGAACAAAAATAGGCACACAGACTAGTGGAACAGAATTGAAAGCCAGAAGTAAATCCCAACACCTATGGGCATCTAATCTTTGATAAGGGGGCCCAAAGGATTAAATGGAAAAAGGAGGCTCTCTTCAATAAATGGTGCTGGGAAAACTGGGTTGAAACATGCAGAAGAATGAAATTGAACCACTTTATCTCACCAGAAAGAAAAATCAACTCCAAATGGATCAAAGACCGAGATGTCAGACCAGAAACAATCAAATACTTAGAGGAAAACATTGGTAAAACACTTTCCCACATACACCTCAAGGACATCTTTGATGAATCAAACCCAATTGCAAGGAAGACTAAAGCAGAAACAAACCAATGGGACTACATCAAATTGAAAAGCTTCTGCACAGCCAAAGAAACTATTAAACAAACAGAGAGACCCCTCACAGAATGGGAGAAGATCTTCACATGCCAGACATCAGACAAGAAACTAATCACCAAAATATATAAAGAGCTCAGCAAACTTAGCACCAAAAAAGCAAATGACCCCATCCAAAAATGGGCAGAGGAAATGAACAAAACATTCACCACAGAGGAGATCCAAAAGGCTAACAAACATATGAAAAACTGCTCTAGGTCACTGATTGTCAGAGAAATGCAAATTAAGACAACACTAAGATACCACCTCACTCCTGTAAGAATGGCATACATCAAAAAGGACAGCAGCAACAAATGCTGGAGAGGATGTGGGGACAGAGGAACCCTTTTACATTGCTGGTGGGAATGTAAATTGGTCCTGCCTCTGTGGAGAGCAGTCTCGAAAACTCTCACAAGGCTAGACATTGACCTTCCATATGATCCAGTAATTCCTCTCCTGGGGTTATACCCCAAGGACTCCAGAACACCCAACCAAAAAGAGGTGTGTACTCCTATGTTCATAGCAGCACAATTCATAATAGCTAAAACCTGGAAGCAACCCAGGTGCCCAACACCAGATGAGTGGCTGAGAAAGCTGTGTTATATATACACAATGGAATACTATGCAGCTATCAAGAACAATGAACCCACCTTCTCTGACCCATCTTGGACAGAGCTAGAAGGAATTATGTTAAGTGAACTAAGTCAGAAATATAAAGATGAGTATGGGATGATCCCAGTCATCAACAGAAGCTGACTAAGAAGATCTGAAAGGGAAACTAAAAGCAGGACCTGATCAAATTGTAAGTAGGGCACCAAAGTAAAAACCCAGTGGTGAGGGGTAGACATGTAGCTTTCTGGGCCAGTTGGGGGTGGGAGTGGGCGGGAGGGATGGGTCACAGTCCTTTGGTGGTGGGAATGGTGTTTATGTACACTCCTAGCAAAATGTAGACATATAAATCAGTCGTTAATTAATATGAGAGGCGGAAATCAATTGTATGTCTCAAAGTTTTTCAAAACACAAACTGAATCTTTTTAATATATAGGCTATGTATTTGATATGCGGACTCTCTCAAAAGCCTAGACCAAGTAGATTAGAAGCATCCAATAGCACAGCTATATACAAGATACTGGGTACTGTACAGCAAACCATAACAAAGGGACTTTTCAAAGTTAACCCAATTAACAAATAATGTGATGATAATATTAACTATCGATTGTCTTTTTGAACCCTAAGACAGCAGGAACCTCACATCTTCACTATAGAGCCCCTACTTCCCCCAGTCCTGGAACCCTTGGATAGGGCCCACTTTCCTGTATGCATCTCCCAATCCAAACCAAATAATATTGCATCCGCCGATCACAACCTAACCAAAGCAACGATTGCCACCTCAACATGCTTCACCTCAGACTGTATCCAGAGACTTCACGTGTGGAATGACAACCCTTCAACTTCATTACTCGGGTAAGACCTTTCCTTTTATAGTACACTCTAATTTCATCTCAGGTCGTTCACTTTCTAACAAAGTCCCATAATCTAGATATACACCAGTTTCTGTGAGAGAGAGCTTATGTGCACACGTATCCATAAACTACTGCAAAATATATACCTGAAAGCAGAAGTACACTAGAGTTTGCAGTGAGTACCTCCCTAACACTTCCTCTCCACTATTCCAAGCTTGGGATCCATGATTGCTCAACAAATTGTTTGGCTTCATATGTTAACTCTCTTTTCAATCACCAGGTTCCAGATGCCACCAGGGTGCTGGCCAGGCTTCCCTGTATTAAAGACCCCACCAATGTGTCCTGGAGCTCAGCTTCCCCAGAGACACACCTTACTAGGGAAAGAGAGAGGCAGACTGGGAGTATGGACCGACCAGTCAACGCCCATGTTCAGCGGGGAAGCAATTACAGAAGCCAGTCCTTCTACCTTCTGCAACCCTCAAGGACCCTGGGTCCATGCTCCCAGAGGGATAGAGAATGGGAAAGCTACCATGGGAGGGGGTGGGTTATGGGGATTGGGTGGTGGGAATTGTGTGGAGTTGTACCCCTCCTACCTTATGTTTTTGTTCACTAATCCTTTCTTAAATAAAAAATTTAAAAAAAAATAAAAAAAAAGAAAGCAGGTCATCAGAGAGAATAGAAGAAACTGATGGCATTCCTCTATAAGACACAGCTATATACTAATAATGTCAAAGAACATAAATTATGGTGATGTTGTGTATGATACAGCAAATTCTAATAAAGGGATTTTCAAAGTTATCCCAATTGCCAAATAATTTGATTAGAGCAAAAACTATCTATTTGCCTTAAACCCAAAGACAGCAGGAACCTCCCACTTCCTCTATAGAGTCTATATTCCCCCCAGTACTGGAACCTCTAGGGTGTGGCTCACTTTCCTGTATGCTTCTATCAATTCATACCAAGTGATATTGTATCTGCTGATCCCAACCTAACTGATGCAATGAGTACCACCTTGGCATGCTTCATGTCAGACTGTGTCCAGAGATGTCAAGCATGGAAAGTCAATCTTTCAGACTCATTACTCGGATGAGACATATCCTTTCATAGGACTCTCTAATTCCATTTCAGGTGGTTCATTTCCTAACAAAGTCCCAAAACCTAGATATAGACCTGGTCCCATGAGATAGGGCATATGTTCACATGTATTCATAAATTAGGGCAAAATATATACCTGAAAGCAAAAGTGCACAATAGTCTGCGATGAATCAGTATATGCAGCAAGCAAGTAGAAATACCTTCTTCTTCTTCTTCTTCTAGCGTTTGCCCTTCTTCCGTAGCCAGTCAACAGCATCAGGTTGAGCCTGATGTAAAGTTTCGAGACCTCCTTTGAATCTGGAGAGGTGGCAGTCATTGACTATGTGGGTCATAGTCTGTCTGGAGCCGCAGGGGTAGTTCCGGTCATCTTTGGCTCCCCAGCGATGGAACATAGCGGCGCACCGGCCATGGCCTGTTCGATAGCGATTGAGGAGGGCCCAATCATAACGTGCTAGGTCAAAGCCGGGTTGATGCTTGCAGGGGTCTGTGATGAGGTGTTTGTTCTTTACCTCAGCTGACTGCCAACTCTGTTTCCAAAAGTCTGGAACAGAGAAGTTCAGTGTAGGCGTAGAAAAAGACACCATAAAGTTTCTTTTTTTCTTTTTTTTTAATATTTATTTATTCCCTTCTTTTGCCCTTGCTGTTTTATTGTTGTAGTTATTATTGTTGTTGTTATTGATGTTGTCATTGTTGGATAGGACAGAGAGAAATGGAGAGAAGAGGGGAAGACAGAGAGGGGGAGAGAAAGATAGACACCTGCAGACCTGCTTCACCACTTGTGAAGTGACTCCCCTGCAGATGGGGAGCCAGGGGCTCGAACCAGGATCCTTACACTGATCCTTATGCTTTGCGCCATGTGCGCTGCCTTACAACTCCTGACATCATAAAGTTTCTAATGAAATAGTGTCTTAGACTTAGATACGTTCCTCACCTACTTCCTATTATACTTCCCTCACACACTTCAAAATACAAAAATACATCCAATAGGTGTAAATATTTATTTCTGAAATGTAATTTATGTACATCCTAGAACCTCCCTATCTTAAATTTTGGGGAAGTGTGACTCAGTTGTGTTCGTTTTTTTTTTTTTAATTTTTATTTATAAAAAGGTAACACTGACATAAACCATAGGATAAAAGGAGGACAACTCCACACAATTCCTACCACCAGAACTCTATCTCATCTCCTCCCCTGATAGCTTTCCTATTCAACCATGTTACTTTTAAAGGTTATCTATTTAATGGGAATCACTGAATCTCCCTACGAATTTTATGATTAGTTTGTATTAGTATTTCTACAAAAATATGTGCTAACCCCTCCTTTATTTGTTAAGACAGAGAGAAATTGAGAAGGGGAAGGGAGATAGAGAGGATAGAAAGACAGAAAGATACTTTCAGTACTTTGTTTCACTGCTTCTGAAACTTTCCCTCTGCAACTAAAGGAGTGGGGATCAAACCCTAGTCCTCAAGCATAGTCACACATGCTTAGCCAGGTATGCTACCACCCAACCCCTGATGTGCTAAAATTTTCATAAAAATTGATTTGACACAATCTATCATTTTGTATCATGTGAAATATTTGCACTACCCCCCAAAACTCTATTTGGACTATTTATTGCTCTATTCATCTCCAGTACCTGGAAACTGCTGATCTCATTGTCTCCATAGTTTTAGCACTACTGGAATGTAAAATAGTTGAAGTCATAACACATGTAACTTTTTCAGATTGACTCTCACTTAGTATTATTCACGAAAGCTTCCTCCATGTCTTTTCATAGTTTAACAGTTTATTTAAACACTGAATAGTCTGGATTTATCTTAATTTATTTATACATGAATATACTTACTGAATAATGTCTTTCAAGCTTTGACAAACAAAATAAAGGAGACTATAAAGAGTTTTGTGCAGGGCTTTGTGTGGATATAAACTTTCAACTCTTAGGTTAAATGTCAAGCAACAAGAATGTTGGTCTCTATGGCAGATATATTTAATCTTTTAAGAAATCATCAACACACTACCTTAAAAAATAGCTGTATCATTTTATATTACAGCAGAAATAAATGAGAAATATTGCTTCAGATCATCACTAAGAACTGAAGTTGTTCTTGTTCTGGGTTTAAACCATTCTAATAGGTACATATTATTATTTTAATTTTTGTTTTATTCGAAAAATATTAAGTGCCCTTTGTTAACTATATATATATATATATATATATATATATATATTGCTGAAGTCACTGTTAATTTTTAAAAATATCTTATGTACTTCTTATTATTGAGTTTTAAGAATAATTTGTTTACGTTGGATATTCAGTCTGTATAAAATATGTCTTCTGCAGAGATTTTTCTCCCAATCTGTGGATAGTATCTTAGTCTCTTCACATGGATTTTCATGAAGAATTTTATTTTTAATTTTAATAAAGTCTGGTTTATCAATTATTAATTTTAATAATCATGCCTTGGTGTAGTATCTAAGAAGTCATCGCCATATTCATGATCATTTATGCTTTCCCTTGTGTTAATTTCTAGTATCATTAAAAAAATAATAATCAATCCTGTCATTTTTTTTCTCTTTATTTCTGTTGGAGTTCTCCGTCCATTTACAGTAAATTAATTAACAATACAGTAATATATATGCAGCATTGCCATCTTCTTATTAAATTTTTGTATCTATTGTTTGTTCTTCTATCTTTATTGTGTTAAATATTTTCTTGAATGACTTTCCAATTTCCTTGTTCTTTTGCTATTTAGCTTGAAGTATTTTCTTGGAGGTTGTCTTGGTGATTATTATTTTAATTTGTAAAATCTAGCTTAGATTAATACCAATCTAATTTCAATTATATAAGAAAAACCTTCCCTTGAACAGTTCCATTTCCTCCCTCCTTATCTGCTATTGCTGTCATATAAATTAGATATCTATACATTATGTGTTCATTAGCATAGTTTGTAATTACTTTTACATTTTAAATTAGGAAAAATGAGTAATAAAGCAAAATATATGTTCTGTTATTTTCATTTACCTTGGAGTTATTTTTACCAATGCCCTTTATGTCTTCATTTGATAAAACTCAAGTCATTTTTTTAACATGTAGAAGATAAAAGTCAAATGATTTTTTCAACATATAAACTCTTCAGTGTATCAGGTTCCAAATTTTCTTTCTGAGTTTATTGTTTTATATCTTCCAGATTACTTTACATGGAATGTATTTTTCCCAACCACTCACTTCCCATATATGTGTGTCCTTATATCTGAAGTGGGTTTTCTATTGGCAATATGCATATAAGACTTTATTGTTTTCATCCATTTTGTCATTCTATGAATATTAACTGAAGAATTTAGTCAATTTGCCTTTAAGGTTACTATTGCCATTTTGATATATCACTTCTTGCTGTTTTTGTAGCCCGTATCAACACTTACTTTTTACAAAATGAATGAACCTTGAAGATATTATATTAAGAGAAATGTCACATAGTGAGAAGCAAATGCTATATGATTTCACTCACATGTGAGATATAAAGAAATAAAACAAGCAAGTAGCAAAACAAAAATGACTTCAAATATAGATAGCAGATGGTAGTTAGCAAAAGAATATGATTGAGGAGAATAGATAAGATGGATGTATTAATTTTATACTGGAATATTTTTATATTCTATTTTAAATGTAAAATAGAATTTCGATGGTGATGATCACACCAGAAACCAGATTTCTGTTGCTACAGATGTTAATTCATAATGCTGTAAAATAGAAATTTGTGATGTCATAAACCAATGTTACACCACCAAAATATAATGATAAATAAAATAAAATTTAAAAGTGTTTTTCAGCCCAAATATCATATGTAATGATTCGTACTTTCCCATACTTGGAGATGTCTGGAAAATTTTGACAGCAGTCAAGGAGGGAAGTGGTTCACAGAAAATAGTGTATAGTTTAAATCTGTGTTCCTAGATTCAGTTGCCAGCATAAAATATGACCACAGCATTTCTTTTTTTTCCCTTTTTTATTTAAGAAAGGATTAATTTCCGTAGTAAGGTGTGTCTCCAGGGAAGCTGAGCTCCAGGACACATTGGTGGGGTCTTCAATCCAGGGAAGCCTGGCCAGCATCCTGATGGCACCTGGAACCTGGTTACTGAAAAGAGAGTTAACATACGAAGCCAAACAAATTGTTGAGCAATCATGGACCCAAAGCTTGGAATAGTGGAGAGGAAGTGTTAGGGAGGTACTCACTGCAAACTCTAGTGTACTTCTGCTTTCAGGTATATGTTTTGCAGTAGTTTATGGATACGTGTGAACATATGTTCTCTCTCTCAGAAACTGGTGTATATCTAGGTTATGGGACTTTGTTAGAAAGTGAACCACCTGAGATGAAATTAGAGTATACTATGAAAGGAAAGGTCTCACCTGAGTAATGAAGCTGAAGGGTTGTCATTCCACATGTGAAGTCTCTGGACACAGTCTGAAGTGAAGCATGTTGAGGTGGCCATCGTTGCGTTGGTTAGGTTGTGATCGGCGGATGCAATATTATTTGATATGGATTGGGAGAGGCATACGGGAAAGTGGGCCCTATCCAAGGGTTCCAGGACTGGGGGAAGTAGGGGCTCTATAGCGGAGATGTGAGGTTCCTGCTGTCTTAGGGTTCAAAAAGACAATCGATAGTTAATGTTATCGTCACATTATTTGGTAATTGGATTAACTTTGAAAATTCCTTTTGTTAGGGTTTGCTGTACAGTACCCAGTATCTTGTATATAGCTGTGCTATTGGATGCTTCTGATCTACTTGGTCTAGGCTTTTGAGAGAGTCCGCATATCAAATACACAGCCTATATATTAAAAAAAATATTCAGTTTTTTGTTTTGAAAAACTTTGAGACATACAATTGATTTTCCCCCTCTCATATTAATTAACTAGTGATTTATACATTTACGTTTTGCTAGGAGTGTACATAAACACCATTCCCACCACCACAAGACTGTGACCCAACCCTCCCACCCACTCCCACCCCCCACTGGCCCAGGAAGCTGCATGTCTACCCCTCACCACAGGGTTTTTACTTTGGTCCCCTACTTACAGTGACCCTAGGTCCATGCTCCATATGGAGATTGGGTGGTGGAAATTGTGTGGAGTTGTACCCCTCCTACTGTATGGTTTTGTTAATTAATCCTTTCTTAAATAAAAAATAAATAAATAAAAATTAAAAATTAAATTTGCAGAAAAAAGGATTAATTAACAAAACCATAGGGTAGGAGGGGTACAACTCCACACAGTTCCCACCTCCCAATCTCCATATCCCACCCTGTCCCCTGATAGCTTTCCCATTCTCTATCCCTCTGGGAGCACGGACCCAGGGTCATTGTCGGTTGCAGAAGGTAGAAGGTCTGGCTTCTGTAATTGCTTCCCCCGCTGAACATGCGCGTTGACTGGTCAGTCCATACTCCTAGTCTGCCTCTCTCTTTCCCTAGTAGGGTGGGTTTCTGGGGAAGCTGAGCTCCAGGACACATTGGTGGGGTCTTCAGTCCAGGGAAGCCTGGCTGGCATCCTGATGACATCTGGAACCTGATGACTGAAAAGAGAGTTAACATACGAAGCCAAACAAATTGTTGAGCAATCATGGACCCAAAACATGGAATAGTGGAGAGGAAGTGTTAGGGGGGTACTCACTGCAAACTCTAGTGTACTTCTGCTTTCAGGTATATATTTTGCAGTAGTTTACAGATACGATACGTGAACCAAAGCATTTCTAATCTATCCATTCATCTCTTTTCTGTGTCATAATAGATTTTTGTAAGAAAAATCTTATTAGCACAAATGCATGTTTTCTTTTTATTTTTCTTCTCCAAACTAAGCATCATTAATTTTATCTTCATTAATATCAGAATTGATGCACTCATTTCTTTCTTTGCTTTTAGAATACTAGTTACATGAAATCTGGGCATCTTGTTGCCCATATTTGCTGCTTTCCTCCATTGACTAACCTATAAATTTTTGCAGAATGCTCGATGATGATAGTTAATGAAAATGGAGATAAGAAAGGGCAAGAAATAAGTAAAGCATATGTTCTTTTTATCTTGTGAAAATGTCTGTCTAGCATTTTAATGTTGAATTCTTATTTATCAGGCAGCTAACTTCTACATTGATCTAATGCTATACCAGAAAATTTGAGGATGAGCCATCTTTGTATTTTTCCATGAAGTTAGAAAAGGAGAGAGTTGGGTGGTAGTGCACCAGATTAAGCGCATGTGGTGCAAAGTGCAAGGACCGGCCTAAGGATCCCGGTTCGAGCCCCAGGCTCCCCACCTGTAAGGGAGTTGCTTCACAGGCGGTGAAGTAGGTCTGCAGGTGTCTATCTTTCTCTCCCCCTCTGTCTTCCCCTCCCCTCTACATTTCTCTCTGTCCTGTACAAGAACAATGACATCAATAACAACAACAGTAACTACAACAACAATAAAAAGGGCAACAAAAGGGAAAATAGGTAAATAAATATTTAAAAAGTTAGAAAAGGAAATTGTGAGCAACAAAATTTAGAGAAACTTGAAAGGTTTCACTATGCAGGGTAAGTCAGGTTTAGAGAGGATGTAAATATCTATACTGTAACATTCACCATATATGGAAATCAAGAAGCTGGTGGCACTGGGACTCTCAGCCTTGTATCACATCTTATTTTTTCATCAGTTTACATATTTTCTCTCATAAGAAGATAGTGAGGAGCTTGGAAATATTTGTCATGAGGGAAGAAATAGATTATAGTTTAGAGGGAAGACAAACATTAAGATCAGATATGTGGAACAAAATAGAAGCTGTTAGAGTGAGAGCTGTCACTGAGATCAGAGGGGCTGAAGTCAGTGCTGCCTTGTACATATTATACCCTCATGTGTGTCTAATGAACTAGCAGATTAAGGTCAAGAAACTGACTAGTGATGTATGGTTCCTATGGGGTGCTAAACAGTGTCAAAGGTTAGAAGACCATTTTTATTTTTATTACTTATTTATTTTTTTTCAGTAACAGCTTCAGGCCTGGGCCTGAAGGTGATGTGAAATATGACACACACAATGTGAATATATGATTTTTTTTACTTTCTACTTAATAACTTCCAGTTCCTTCTAGCATGGTCCAGTAGCACTATTAGAGATTGGATTGTTGTTTTTTTTTTTCAACCATTAATTATAACAATTTGCTGTCAGTCATTGTCTATATTCCTCAAACTCATCCAGAGACTGGTCAAGCTATGAAACTTTTTGTCAGTTCATGAGAATGTCTGGGATTAGGTTATGGTAAATTGGTCTGTTTATGCTGCTGTAAATCACAAGCTGTAATATTTATAAACAATAGAGGCTTGTTGTTCATAGTTCAGGTGATTTGAAGCTGAAAATCAATATACTAGTATGATCATCTTC
Source organism: Erinaceus europaeus (assembly GCF_950295315.1). NCBI lineage: Eukaryota > Metazoa > Chordata > Mammalia > Eulipotyphla > Erinaceidae > Erinaceus > Erinaceus europaeus. Next base: position 36,340,551 of record NC_080164.1, on the reverse strand, counting down.
TGGCAAAAGGCACCTTTCTTGTATATAATCTGAATATGTATTACTTTGTCCTCCCATGGCAAAGACAATTGGAAAATTCTCTAGGGTCTCTTTTTATAGGCAACTATAGTTATAGAAGGGTGCCAGCCTCATGACCTCTCAGAGTCTAACATCTTTATATCATCACATAGGGGAATTAAAAACTTAATACCTAAGTGCTAAGGAGTTATAACCACTCAGTTTATACCATTGATCAAGTAATATAAGCTTTATATAATTATATCTATCCATAATAAAATTATGGATAGTAAGTATTAAATATATTAATAAGTATTAGTAAGTATGGATAGTAAGTATTAAATATATTAGTACATATAAAACTCGTAGATTAGTATCTGACACAGATACTTAAAATATGTTAATCTTTATCATTATTGTTATTATTATTATAAGAGCTGAGAACTCTTCTATGAAATATTTCATCACTCCAGACCCACCTGGCAGTGGCACACCTGGTTAAACACTCACATTACAGTGTGTGCAAGGACCCAAATTTTAACCTCTGGTATCCACTTGTAGGGGAAAGCTTCACAAGTGGTGACATAAGGCTGCAAGTATCTTTTTCCCTCCATATTTCCCCTTTCCCTTTCAATTTCTCTTGGTCTCTACTCAATAATAAGTAAATAAATAATGTCAGTAAAACTTAAAAAAGCAAATTGTACACCCTACCTAAAATGCTATCTCTTCAGCCCTAATTGTTATTTAGTGCTATTAATTGATGTTAGTTCTCTTTATTATGATCAAGATTGTAGGAGATCTCATGATACCCACTTCTCCATGGATCTACAAAACAAGTAGGTCAAGATGTAATGAACATATGAAATATCTAGAGGATAGCTAAGTTATGGATTTTTTGTTTAACAGTTTCTAAGTAAAAGGGGTGTGCAGAGGCAGGAGAGATTAACACAAGTAGGAAGATTCCTAGGGTGGATATAGATAGACCATCCTCAAAGTATTAGGTGTTGCTGGCAGCTGAAGTATTACTCTTTGGTTATCTCCTGGGAGTGATGGAGTGATGCCTAAAGACACAATGCAAGCATGCTTCAATCTCACACACACACACACACGCACGCACGCACGCACGCACGCGTGCACACACATTAAATCAACCAATACCACTCAATTAAGAATGCTATTAAGCTTTTTTTTTTAAATATACACATAGTAAAATTGTCAGTTGTCAGATAGAACTATTATAGACTGGTGGTGGAAGGAAAAGGTAGCAGTTGAAATGTAAAGACTGTCCTACAAGAAGATAACTTCTTCTAAACAGAATAGAGGCAAGGATTTTTGCCAGACATTCTCAGTTGTGTCAGAAGGAATAGCTGATCTGGACTCTGTTTCTAATGCACCAAGCTGGCCATGAGAAACTGTGTTATTATAAGTGTCCATACCTTTTTCTCAGTACTTCTACTTTTGCCATATATTTATTTCTAGTGTAGTGCAATTATAAATAAGACTCAACCATTCTGCTATAGTTATGTAAAATTCTCCATTATTCCTGTCACACTGGAGATAAAGGAGAAGACCTTGTAATGAATTTATTCTTGTTCCTTGAGCATGTTAATATGCCTTTAGTCTTGCTATATTTAGATGTAACCTCCAACATAAAACTAGAAGCAGGAATAATAAGCTTTCTTTTTGGACTTAACATAGGTGTCAAGTAACTAGTGTATATATAGTAAATGACAACAAACATTAACAGAAATAGAATGCTTTGGCACAGAAGAACAGAGTCAGTAGGAATCTACCACTAGCCAGGGAAGACATTCCCTGTGGACAGAGAAATACAACGAATGAGAGTCTGCATTTTGGAAGAAAGTTCATGAAATTTATTATTCTAGGCCCAGTCACCACAAGAAAACATGTATATAAAGAACATTTGGGAGTGGTGGAACAGTACTGGACTATTACTCCTTCTGTGTGCCTTTCTCCCACTCTGCTTTTCTGTCTCATATCCTCTGTCTAAAATACACACACACACGTGCACGCGCACGGGCGCGACACGCACGGGCGCGACACGCACACGCACGCGCAAGCAAAAAAAAACAAAAACAGTCTTCTAGGTGCAGTGGAATAGTGCAGGTATAGAGATCTAGTTATAAGCCCGATAGAAAAACAAAACAATCGTATAAACCTACTCCACACCATGGTTAAAAAGACAAAAAAAATTCATCAAAGACTTAGAATAGTTGTGATTTTTATAATGCCTACCACAAAACAACTAACAAATACACATATCATAATTATATTATTATCCATTTTAATGTGGAATGTTAAGAAAATGGAGGCTCCATATTTAGAACACAAGAATATGAAATTATCTTGCTTTATTTTGAGACTCACTAAAATTATTTTGGTTTTGCTTCCTATGCTGCTCAACCTTCAGAAAATGAATTCACACCCACATGGAAATGAACATTCCAGTCTCTGTGGCACAGATTTCCCATTAAAAATTAACTAACTGGCATTATGGTTCAGGCATTAAGGAACTGAGCCATTTAGTCCCTCTGAGACAAATCTTTTCTAAGTATCAAGACAATATTGGATTTCTGATAAAACTCCCCAACAATGACATGCTTTTTAGGGTAGTATCAATAAGTGGGACTGCTTGTCTTCTGTCATTGGTTCCATATCTATCTGAAATTCATCAAAGAAATCTTAGGAGTTTCCTATACATGCTGCATAAATAGGAAAAGGTAACATAGATCTTGGTTCCTTGGAATTTTTAATCTTTATATAACTTAATGCAAGCATACCCAGTTATTTGTCTTTCCAACAATCCACCTGCAAAGATCCCCCTTTACTGTTAGTCACTATCTCTAATAGGAACTGGTTAAGTAGGAACACAACCAAACAGGACACATATAGTCTGTTATAGATTGAATTTTTGGCAGATATGTTGAAATCCTAATGGCCAGTACTTTGGAATGTGACCTGACATAAAAATAAGGTGTTAGGGAATACAAATAGTTGAGATAAGGTCATGGTAGAATTAACTCATTATGATGGGAGTCCTGACAAGAGGAGAGAAACTCCAAGGAAAGAATGACATTTGAAGGTAAGAATATGGAGAGAAGACACTGTGAACACTGGAGAAAGAGATGGTAGTGGATAGCTTGGACCAAGGACTCTGAGGATTGCCACCAACACTACAACTCTCTCCTCTAGCTGACATTGTGATTTTGAACTTCTTATTGTCCAAACTGTATAACAGTACATATTCATTCTTCTCAGTTACCTAATATGTGGTATTTTGTTATAATAGTCCTAGGGGAATAATGTGAAGTCATATTTATGACTAGAAGTCATTTAAATTATTCTGGGTTCCAGCTTACCTACCACCTGTAGGGGAGTTGTTTCATAAGTAGTGAAGCAGGTCTGCAGGTGTCTATCTTTCTCCCCCCCCCTCTGTATTCCCCTCCTCTTTCCATTTCTCTATGTTCTATCCAACAACAATGACAAAAATAATAACTACAACAATAAAGCAAGAAGGGCAACAAAAATTAATACATAAATAAATTAATTAAAATATATTTTGGGTTATACTAACCCTAGATTTGATTAAGGGCTATCCTACTTTTACTGCTTGATGAAAAGCTGGGAAAATTTTATCTTCACCACTGAATTCATACAAGCAAAAATGGATTGTGAGACTCTATTCTAGTCCTACTATTAGTCTATGAGCCCATATTACTAACTACTTTTCCTGCTAAAATGAAGACCCATGGCATGATTTAATTAGTCAATCTCTTGCAAATGAATGACTTAGAAGAGACTAGTTTTAGCAAGTCACTCTTGTAGCATTTTTATCACTCATTGATTCTGCTCTGGTGAGCACATGCATTCAACATAAAGAAAAGAATTGCTGAAGATGCATTATTTTATAATACTGGGACATGGATTTATAGAGATTCCCATGGACTTTGAATGCCAATCAGATTTTTTAAATGTGTTAATTTTCTTTCAAGTTATTTATTTGGGGGGACTTGATTCACAGTGATTAGTTTATTAAGTTGATATAGAATTTAAAAAGATATATTGATTATAGTGTAGTCAAATATTGAAGCTCCTAGAAGTAAAATTTTTATTCAGATATCTAGTTTGAATGGATGGGCTATTGGCCAAGGACTAAAACAACTGATCCCATGAAAGCATTTATAGTGAGGGCAGTGTAGCTGTAAAATAAAAGGAGCCATAAATTTTGTGCCTGGTAGCTCTTCAAACAGACACTCACATTCTATTTGGATGGCAGTGCATTTCAATTGCATAAGCAACCCGTTATCACCATCTCTCTCTCTTTGTGTATGTTACTGTGGCAAGCAAAGCCCAGGGCTATTGGCAGAACTGATAAATTTTTTTAAACACGATTACCACTGCTTGTGGATTAGGTAAACTGCAAGGAACCAGGAGCAGGGCTTTCCAGCTCTGGAGCTCGTGCATTTGCCAAATGAATGGTTTTGAAAATTGGCCTTCCTTTGCTGAAACACATTTTTCTCTACTCTAAGAAACCTTCAGCATAAAAGAAAGATGCTGTGTCAGTATACAGGAAACAAATCAAATACTGTGCATCCTATTAAAGAAATCTTTTGTGGAATAAAATCTGATCAAACATGGGCTATAATTATATCCCAGGGCTCCTTACAGTGAGTGACCGTATGATGGGGGCCCAGGTGAGAGCTCAGTCTGCAGTGATTGGGATATTGAATTATTTTCATTGTAAACTATTTCTAGTGTTGCCACTCAGTGTGAGACAGCTCTGAAAATAACAAGCTGACTAGGAAGCCAAGTAAACAGGGATATCTCTTGCAGGTATTTGAAATAGAAGTGTATGGATATGCATTGTAAACCCAGGGGAGAAACACAATAAACTAGAATACTAGTGGATTAGTCCTAAATCCTCTCCTTCCCTTCTCAAGTTTATGGGCAGAAGATATTGCAAACTAAGAGCAGGGTTATTATGTCAGTAATAACAACAATAATAGTAAGAGCATGGAGGTTTATAAAAGTCTACTACTCCTTGTTAAGAGAAGTAGAGAGTGGCTGAAACTGTAATGCCAATGACAGCATTTTAAATGTCTGAAATCAAGAAGTTTCTGTGGAATAGGCAGCCATGACTGAAAATATACAACTGAAATATCAGAAAGGCATATGTGTTTACTGAGGCTCAGCACTGCCTCCAAGATTTTGCGTTGAAATAGCTATAAAATCAGCCCTCACACCAGGTTTTTGCATTAGTATCTGTCTTCCTCCAAGACAGCATCTTAGCTTCCACCCCTTTCTTAAAAACAAACAAATAAACAAACAAACAAAAAGCACGGATAATACAAACCAGGGATCTCAGGAGTTTCAGCTAGAAATTTTCTGCAACTGTTATTATTTTTTATAGTCTAAAGAACAGATAGCAGGGAACAATAAGATGATGACATCTTGGCTTAGTCTCCAAATCGAAGAAGTTTAAATGAGTTATGAGATTTCATCTGGGAGCCAGAAGATTACACATGGTTATTTATTAGTCATCCTAACATGTATTTTACATGTCTATCAGATGTTCTTGGCCCAGAAGAGCAGAATCAATATGCTGCTGCAAATGCAGACTGGGGTAATCCCTTGTAAAGCAAATCTGGCATAGGAGCCTGGAGGAGGAGGAACATGGCACGGCAACTGAGGGTTGCTTGGTCTGAGAGATGGAAGCACTTTGAAAGCTTATATTGTTTCCATGTCTGCATTTGCACCTGCTTATTTCAAAAGACTTGAGAGAGGAGTAGTTAAGCCTGTTTCTTGATATCTGATTCTTCTTCTAGCGTTTGCTCTTCTTCCATAGCCAGTCAACAGCGTCAGGTTGAGCCTGATGTAAAGTTTCGAGACCTCCTTTGAATCTGGAGAGGTGGCAGTCGTTGACTATGTGGGTCATAGTCTGTCTGTAGCCACAGGGGCAGTTCGGGTCATCTCTGGCTCCCCAGCAATGGAACATAGCGGCGCACTGGCCATGGCCTGTGAGACAGTGATTGAGGAGGGCCCAATCATAATGTGCTAGGTCAAAGCCAGGTTGACGCTTGCAGGGGTCTGTGATGAGGTGTTTGTTCTTTACCTCAGCTGACTGCCAACTCTGTTTCCAAAAGTCTGGAACAGAGAAGTTCAGTGTAGGTGTAGGGGACCAGATTGGATGACGAGATGTCAAGCGTTGGACAGGGTGGGCGAAGATATTGCGTATATTGGCAGGTCCGGTCGAGCGTAGACGTGGGAAATGAACTTAGATGATGCATTGGATTGACCTTCCCGTGGTGCATCCTGTGAGTACCCATTCATTGGGGAAACTGACGATCCTTCCTAGCCAACTGAATCCACATGGATCCCAGTCACTTTCAAAGCCAGCAACAAGCAGCTCCTGACAGCTTTCAAGCTGTTGGTCCTGCTCTTCGAGTCCTCCAACTTAATGTTGAGGGGCTGTCCTTTGCCAAACGCGTTCTTATTGATATCTGATGATGAAATTTAGTCTAGAGACAATTTGAAGAAGAAGAAGAAGATGAAAATTAGGAAACTGAATTGTCATCTAACTTTAAAGCAAGATGAATGAGCTCTTTGTTACTGATTCACATGCTTGGTGAAGTCTGGATGGTTAGTGGCTGCCCACTTAAGACATTACAACTATGGTGTTAACAGCTCTGGGTGGATGGATTTAACTACCTTCTTTTGTCTATATGCTTTTATGGGTCTATTCCTCATCTTTATTTCCCTATATTTCTTCATCCTTCCAGACACTTGCACTTATAACTTGGGCTCCTTACTTTCTGTGTTGGTTTTAAAAAGAACTCTGAATCTTTGATACTCTTCACTTGAGGAAGTGCAAGTTATGTTTTGTCTCCTCGAGTAGAGAGTAGAGACTGGCCTTGCTTCTAAACATGGAATTAGAAGGAAATGATGGTGTCTGACTTTGAGATTAGGTGAGTGTGAGTGGAATCAAAAAGTTTTAGTAGTTCAATTCATATATATTATTCTATCTTTCCTCTCTTCATTCTTTCCTTCATTCTTTCTTATTCTCTCCCATTCTCTGTTTTCCTTTTTTATTCTCTCACTGTTTCTTTTTATCGCTATCTTCAGTTGATTTTGTGTAAGCTGGTACCCCTGTGGATAAGCGCATGTCCACAAAAGCTAATGCCTCCAGACTCTATAGTTATTTGAGTTATCACTTTGGGACTTTTAGTTAAACTTGAGATGATGACACCTTTTACCAATAGCTTGACAACAACCTGTGGTATGCTCTGAATAGGAAGCATCTGCTATGCTGTCCCCTAATTCTATTCCTTCAGACATAGAAAGTTGTTTCAGACTGCTGAGCTGCATATGTATGTGTGTGTGTTTGTGTGTGTTTGGTAACTATTACAATATCATAGATAACTAATCTATCCTGGAATTGTATATTATTTGTGTACTGACACTAGTCTTTTGGTAGGACTGTTTTTGCCAGGATCATTAATGAACCCAAACTGTTGTTATTTTTTAGTTGTTGTTGTTGTTGTTGTTGTCTTGACAGCTTTGCCACTATGAGATGACTTTTTCAGCTAGAAAGAGAGACAGAGATAGGGAAACATAAGGAGAAAGAAAGGCATACTAATACAGAGGCTTCTTCCAGTATGGTGTGGGTAGAGCTAGAACTTAAGTCATGACCATGCTAAAACATGCATTTTCCTAGGTAACCCATGTTCCTAGTTTTTGGTTATTTAACCAGAAATTGAGACTTTATAATCTTCAATGGTTTTATTCACCTATGATCTAAATAGTGTCAAATGCAAATGAAATTACTTAAGATGTCAAAATGTTGAAATCTTAATTAGTTAATCAATGAGTAGTTATTGAGGGACTATTGTATGCTTAAAACTTTTCTAGAAGCAATGAATCTCAAAACTTTCTTATGTGTCACATTTAAGTGTTCAGCTATTGATTTCTTTAATTCCTAATATGTCATCCATTTTAACAGCTATTTTATACTGATAATACTTTGAATGAATAAAAGCATATAAAGAAAAGGAAAATATCAATCATAACTCTAAAGATACTTGAATAGTTCATTATTAATGGCTATTTCAGGGTAACTGTCTCTTCTTCTTCTAGCGTTTGCCCTTCTTCTGTAGCCAGTCAACAGCATCAGGTTGAGCCTGATGTAAAGTTTCGAGACCTCCTTTGACTCTGGAGAGGTGACAGTCGTTGACTATGTGGGTCATAGTCTGTCTGTAGCCGCAGGGGCAGTTCGGGTCGTCTCTGGCTCCCCAGCGATGGAACATAGCGGTGCACCGTCCATGGCCTGTTCGATAGCAGTTGAGGAGGGCCCAATCATAACGTGCTAGGTCAAAGCCGGGTTGACTCTTGCAGGGGTCTGTGATGAGGTGTTTGTTCTTTACCTCAGCTCACTGCCAACTCTTGTTTCCAAGAGTCTGGAACAGAGAAGTTCAGTGTAGGCGTAGGGGACCAGATTGGATGACGAGACGTCAAGCGTTGGACAGGGTGGGCGAAGATATCCGCGTATATTGGCAGGTCCGGTTGAGCGTAGATGTGGGAAATGAACTTAGATGATGCCGCATCCCGACGAATATCTGGTGGGGCGATGTTGCTAAGAACTGGCAGCCATGGAACCGGGGTGGAACGAATGGTTCCAGAAATTATCCTCATGGAGGAATATAATTTGGAATCGACCAAGTGGACATGGGGGCTACGGAACCATACTGGGGCACAGTATTCTGCAGTGGAATAGCATAATGCCAGAGAGGATGATAGTAGTGTGGAAGCGCTTGCGCCCCATAAAGAGCTGGCCAGTCTTGCAATGATGTTATTCCTCGCGCCCACCTTTGCTGCAGTTTTTCTGAGATGTTCGTGAAATGACAGAGTGCGATCGAGAGTAACGCCAAGATAGACTGGCTGGGCTTCATGCCTGATTCTCGCATCGTCAAGCTGCACATTAAGCTCATGTGAGGCCGAGGCATGGTGTAGATGGAAAACAGATGATACCGTTTTTGCAGTGCTAGGGATTAGTCACCATTTTTTACAGTAATCAGATATCAGAGACATGTCTTTTGTGAGTGTTTCCTCGAGGATGTCAAACTTGGATGCCTGAGTTGCACAGCAGATGTCATCGGTGTAGATGAACTTCCTTGAAGAAGTTTCTGGAAGGTCATTGATGTAAATATTAAATAGCGTAGGAGCCAGAACAGAGCCCTGGGGGAGGCCACTTGAGACAAGTCTCCATCTGCTAGACTTGTCACCAAGATGCACCTGGAATCTTCTGTTTTGGAGAAGAAATGATATAGTGTTGGCTACCTATGGAGGCAGGCAGCTTGAGATCTTGACTAGGAGACCATGGTGCCAGACCGTGTCATAGGCTGCTGTGAGATCAACAAAGACAGCACCTGTCTTTAAATTCTTCTGGAATCCATTTTCAATGTAAGTTGAGAGGGCCAGGGCTTGTTCGCAGGTAGATCTTCCTGGGCCGAAACCAGCTTCGGTGGGTGATAGGAGTTTCTCTGTAAGAGGAGAAATACATGACAGAAGCAGCCTCTCAAGGAGTTTGTAACACACGGAGAGGAGAGAAATTGGTCTATAGCTGGCGGCCAGTGTTGGGTCTTTCTTTGGTTTCAAAACTGCTATTATCTTTGCAGGACGCCAAAATTTGGGCATAGATTCAGATTCCAAGATGTGGGACAGGAATGAAGTGAGCCACTTCTTTGCCGCGGGGCCCAAGTTAAGAATGAGTTCTGGGGTGATGTTTTCATAGCCAGCAGCCGTTCCCAGTTTAACCCTCTTCAAAGCCTCTTCCAGTTCAGACAGTGTAAAGGGAGAGAGTTTTGGAGATGGACAAGATAACCGGAAGTGGGATGACCACTCATGGGAAATTTCTCTTTTCCAGACTGGGTCGATCTTAGCACGTCCAACTTGAGTTAGGTGACTGGCCACGGAGTTTGGAGATACGGGAGGATGGGAGACGGGTGGGGGTTGGCTACCAGTACCCAGTCTGTGAAGAAGCTTCCAGGCCTTCCTACTTGAGTGGGTGAAGTTCAGACTTTCTGTGAGTTGTTGCCAGCGGGCTTGGTGTGCTGCATCCAGGGAGGCAATGAGATGGTCGGCCATATCTGGGTCGCCCGACTCATCATACTACTTTAGTAGTTGCTTTAGTAGTAACTGTCTCTAAGAAATTTGAATAAGATTATAAGTCAGAAATAACTTACTCATTTTAATGACCTCTAATGATCTCAAACTCTCTCTATATATATATTTTGTCCTCACCAAGTCTTTACTGCTGCCAACCAGACTTTTTTATCAGAGATATGGAGAGAGAAACATGTTCACAGATTGAAGTTTCCTCCATTATGATGGTAGTGGGGGGCAGGCTCAAACCTAAGCTGTGTGCTTGACAAAGCAGGTACATTATCGATGGACTCCACAGTTAGATAGCTATCTCTACATTCAGTGATTCTGATCTGATCTGATGCTTTCCTCCTTTCCTGTCGACAAATAGTAGAAGAGATTATTCGACATCAGTTTTCCAGAATGTCATCCTGAGGCAAAATTTGTATACAATTTATTTATGTATTTATTTATTTAGGTGCTCTTCCTTGGAGAAACAGATGGGGGTGGGCAGTGGTGCACCTAGTTAAGTACTCTGTGGAAGGACCTGTGCAAGAACCTGGGTTTGACCCCCAGTTCCCCACCTGCAGCCAATTCACTTCTTGAGTGGTGAAACAGGTCTGCAGGTGTCTATCTTTTCCTCTCCCTTTTTCTCTTCACTTCTCTCAGTTTTTCTCTGTTCCACAAATAAAATAGAATTACAAAAGAAATAAAGAAGGAGAGAAAGAAAGAAAGAGAGAGAGAGAGAGAGAGAGAAAGAGAGAGAGAGAGAAAGAAAAATGGCTGCCAGAAGTAGCGGATTTGTAGTGATGAGCCCCAGAGATAACCCTGGAGGCAAACAAAAAAAAAAGAAGAAGAAGAAAAGAAACAGGAAAACAAAAATGAAGGGAAGAAGAGAAGAAAAGAAAGGAGAGAGAGAGAGAGAGAGACAGAGAGAGAGAGGAGAGAGAGAGAGAGAGAGGAGAGAGAGAGAGAGAGGAGTCGGGGGAAAGTGGGACAGTGAATAAGATTACTAATAGTATGATTTCAGCAATGCCCCGAGATGGTTTCTCCAGATCTGTGATTTGGAGAAACAGATTGTATTTGAGTTGTGTTCAAAGTATCTGAACTCGAGGCAAGGTAGTAGAGCTTCAAATCACCTCCATTTCTTGGTAAGCATTTGTAGTAGGGAAGGATTCACAGAAATGTCCAAACTCTCTATACCCAACATCAGGAAAACTTTAGTACATATGAGCTGTTCTCAGTGAAAAGTCACTTTTGGAAGGAAAACTGTTTTTTTTTTTTTTTTTTTTTTTTTTACCAGAGCACTGCTCAGCTCTGGCTTATGGTGGTGTGGGGGATTGAACCTGGGACTTGAAAGCCTCAGGCATGAAAGTTTCTTTCCATAACCATTATGTGAAAGATCCCAGCTAGGGAAAGAATTTGTGATGAGCAGTTATTTGTTCAGTTGCTAATTGGATTAAAATAAATTTCTAAGGATATACAAAACATATGATATAAAAGAATTACAGGATAGCAGATATATTAGAGAAAAAAACTGCCAGTAAGTTTCCCAACAACCTTACTTGAGTAAGGGACTGGGGAGAAATGGTGAGTATAGGAAATCAGGTGTTTGCCCTCAGAGTAACTACATTCCAGTAATGGGAAACAGAAGCCTAAGCAAAGACAGTGCAAAATATGCAGGGGTGTTTGCTAAGAAGATAGGCCTGAAAGGAGATATGTCTCCTAATATGTGCAAGTTGCTTGGTATTTTGATGGAACTGGAGAGAGGAGACCATCAGAGAGTACATTTTGTATCACGCAAGAAGCTTTCTGGCATTCTTTTGTGATAGAAGAGAAGTTATTAAAGAGTTCTAAGTAAAAGGCTGATGTGACTGGTATTCCATTATAGAGACACTACTTTTGCATATTTTATATATTGGCTTAATTTATCTACTTTTATTTGTAATATATGTGACTAATCAATTAATTTCATTGATTTTTTTTAAAATTCTATTTTTCTGTTCCCCCCTTTATTTGGTAAATAAATGACCTATAAGACAGTTGTCAAATGAATAGGAAAGCTATTGGGGGAAGGGATGGAATATGGAATTCTGGTGGTGGGAATTATGTGGAATTGTACACCTCTTATCCTATGGTTTTGTCAGTGTTTCCATTTTATAAACAAAAATTTTAAAAAAAGAATAGAAAAAAATTAAGAGGACAGAAGTGGAGAACTTCTGGGAGTCGGGCGGCAGCACAACGGGTTAAGTGCCAAGTGGCGCAAAGCACAAGGACTGGTGTGAGGACACTGATTTGAGCCCAGGGCTCCCCACCTGCAGGGGAATCGCTTTACAGGCGGTGAAACAGGTCTCCCCCTCTATGTCTTCCCCTCCTCTCTCCATTTCTCTCTGTCCTATCCAACAATGACGACATCAACAACAATAATAACTACAACAACAATAAAAAAGGGGGCAGCAAAAAGAAAATAAATAAATATATTTAAAAAAAAATAACTGGAGAACTTCTACATAAGGGAATATTCTAATAAAGTCTTGGTGATGATGGAATGTAATCTTGACCAGTCTGTGATTTACTTAAGGTACCCAGGAAACAAGACTAAAAGAATCCCTGAGGAAACTGTTGAATATAAATAGGGCCTCTATCTTTGTTAATTTAAAAGTGATTTATGTCAAATATCACCACTTTATTAATATTTCCATATTTTTGTAACTTGAAAATATTTGAGTTATATTAACTCACTGGACTTTACCACAAACAAACCATTTTTATCACATTTTTGAGAAAAATTTGATTTGCATGGTTGTTGTCACAGGGTTACAGTTCCATATGTCCCCAAATAAATTTAATGAGTGCTTATCATTTCATCCAATAGCATCAGGAGTGGAGTTACAAAATCAGAATCACAGGAGAGGAGTCACAAGGCATTAACCATAATATTTCTTGGCAGTATTACTTGTCACATCAAGAGGTATTGGCAAAAAACCAGGAGACAATGGATATGTAACATTTAACTTTTTTCACTTACATGACATATAATTCTTTAATTGTCTCCTTTGACATTAGGTATAACAGAGATCTCAGAAAGTTGTGTCTCTCTTCACAAACCCAAATTAGAAATCAAATAAATCTATAGAACAATCTATAAAAATTGTACTACTTTTGCTGATGTGTGATTTTTCAAAACTATTATTAATTTTATAACTTTTAAAATTTAAAATTACAAGTTTCAGTACCAGTTCCACTCATATAAGGAATATACAGCATTAAAAACATGGACTTAAAAAAGGAAGCTAAGGTCAGATGGTGGTACATGCTGTAGTTTGCACACGTCACCATGTGCAAGAACCTTGGTTCAAGGCGCAGGTCCTCATCTGCTTTGAGGAAGCAGTCAAGTAATGCTACAGGTGCTTCTCTCTATTTTCATACCCCTCTTCTGTCTTAATTTCTCTTTGTTGCTATCAGAAATTTTAAAAAAAGAAAACAAGGGGGAAAAAAAGAATCCTGACAAAAGGAATGGATTAATGGACTTCTGCTCCAATGATAATCCTGATGGCAATAACAGAAAAAGACAGAGAGAGAGAGAGAGAGAGAGAGAGAGAGAGAGAGAGAAGGCAGCCAAGTCATCTCTAAGACTGTGAAAACTATAGTGATTATTGTTGGATGGGTGAGAAGCATAGAACTTTATTGGTAGGTGCGGTTTGGAACTATTCCCCTCTAATCTTATAGTTTTGTAAACCATTATTAAATCAGTAATAAAAATACAAACTGTTACAAATTCAGGAAGTCTTTATGCACACATTTTAAAATAAATGCAAAGATATAATTCTTCTGGTAATGAAATTCATTCATTGGAGTATTGCCAAGATGAAAAATAATATTTAGAAACATTTATTACACAAATAGTTTAGGAGAATAAGAGATGTTTCATATTTCAAAACTAAGTTTCTTATTGAAGGAGTTTTTGTCTATGAGCACTGTTTCATAGTGTTGTAAAGTTTGCAAAAATGTATCCACATATGGTCATTCTTTAAAATCCTTTATTTATAACCAACTTTATGTTTTAGACGGGGAAATCGGGAATCAGATAAGTCAGATGATATATTTAATTGAGTTACATTTTTCTAACATGTCAACAATAAATATTCTTTAAAGCAGTCATGCTAAGTGGATATTAACTAGAACTATACTATCTCCATTTAAAGTCTACAGATAATATGCTGAGAATGCTTTATTTAATATTTATTTTTTATTATTGGATAGAGACTGAGAGAAACTGCAAGAGGAAGGGGAGATAAAGAGGGAGAGAGGCAGAGAGACACCTGCAGCTCTGCTTCACCACATGTGAAGCTTTCCATCTGCAGGTGGGGACGGGGGGCTTGAACTCAATGTGTACCTTCAACTAGGTGTGCCACCACCAGGACCCTGAGAGTGCTTTTTATAGCAAAAATAGTAATGTGTTTCATACATATATACCCGGGGCCTTATGCATGCTTAATTTCACAGCCCCGTCTTTTTATTCAGCTAGAGAGACATAAACACATACAGAGAGAGAAAAATCTATGCACTCCACTTCAGCACCAGAGTTTTCTGTGCATGGGAAAGATGTAGTCTGTGAACTATCTCTCTCTAGCCATATTATTATATATATATATATATATATATATATATATATATATATATATATTACACATATATAACATATAAGCATATATGTTTTATACCTACATGTATATATATCCTTACATATATGGATCTACATATATCCAACATGTATTATAGTTATTTAGTTTATTCCTGCAGACTTGCCCAGTTCATTGTATAAGACACGTTGCTCACCATTATGGAATGTAATATAATTAAATAAAATACAAATTATTCCCCACAGGAGAAGGTGAGGAAAAAGAAATAAACATTTATAAACTTTGTAACCTATACATGTTATATATACATGCATTCCTTAGAGCGTTTAAACATTTTTATCTCATTTAAATCTCCTTTTATAGTTGAAAAGGCTGAGACTTAGAAAATATGTATTTGTTTTTTCACAGTAAAAAGAAAAATATGTACAAAACGTAAACCCTAGTCTTCTACCTACCCTTCCCAAACCTAATCAACACCTATTATTTCATGCACATGTTTAAGTTAGAATAAAAGGGACACATTTACCTTAGTGGGTTGTAAGAATGAAAGACAATGTTAACTTCTATCAAGAAGCTAGTGAAAATAATCCATCCTCTAATCAGATAGGCATTCATTTGTTTTGTGAGAATGGCAAGCATTCTGCTGGGGATATTTCTCATGGGGCATTCTCATCTAGCAAATGGAGTTTGAAATCAATAAAACGATCAGAATGTTGGCAGAGGTGGGAAAGATGGTCCAGCAACTGTATTTGTTAATAATAACACTAGATGCCTAGAAACATTAAATTTGCTTGTGAGTTCTTATTTCATAAAAATAGCTCTATCCAAAGGAAAGAAGAGAACACATTTTAACTGTAACCCTGAAGTAAGTTCTATATGTTTCCCATAACCTTTTATTCCCAAGACAATGCTGAGAGTTATTATAACCTCTATTTTATGAGTATAAATTTAGGTGATATTTTGAAACATTAAATAACTTGCTTGAGGTCATACAACTATGTTTCATTTTCCCCAACACGATCCCTTGGATATATGCATTAGTAGAAACTATTGCTTCTGGGGTAGTGAGTTCAGTCTATATGCAGACCAGTAATCATACAATCTGGTGCCTCTCATACCCCACTTGAAGTATTAGGGTTTCTGAATTTGAAGAGTTGAACCAAAATAGCATGTATTAATAGGGCTGGAGATAGCATAATGGTTATGGAAAAGACTTTCATGCCTGAGGTTCCAAAATCTTAGATTCAGTCTCCAGCACCACCATAAGTCAGAGCTGAGAGTGCTCTGGTAGCTCTTAGTGTGTGTACCTTTCTCTCTGTGTCTCTCTGTCATTAAAAGTAAATGATGTCTTTTGTTTTTTGCCCTTGTTGTTTTATTGTTGTAGTTATTATTGTCGTCGTTGTTGGATAGGACAGAGAGAAACGGAGAGAGGAGGGGAAGAGAAAGATAGACACCTGCAGACCTGCTTCACCGCCTGTGAAGTGACTCCCCTGCAGGTGGGGAGCCGGGGTTCGAACCGGGATCCTTATGCCGGTCCTTGTGCTTTGCGCCACCTGCGCTTAACCCACTTTGCTACAGCCCTACTCCCCAATGATATCTTTAAAAAGGTGTATAAGTGGCAACTATACCTCAAACTGGTTATTTTATTTTTTAATTATTTCTTTTATTCATTTACTGTTTTCTTTCCATTTTTAATTTGTTGTTAATAGTGGGCTACAAGACTGTAAGATAACAAGGCAGAGTTCCACACTGCAGCCACTACCAAAGTTCTGTGTACACACGCATTCACTCACCTACCACTCAATGATAAACAGCATTTATCTGTTTACCTTAGAAAACTCACAAATCCTTTGAAACAGTTTGTTTGCTTCTATTTTTTATTTGTTTGTTTGCTTGCTTGTTTCTTTTTGCAAGTTCATGGGTATAAATTCTCTAGATTTCACATATGAGTGAAACCATCTGGTAGTTGTCTCTCATCTCTTATTTTGCTGAGTGTAATTACGCCTAATTTCAACCATTTTGTTACAAAGGACACAATATTATCTTTTTTTAATTGCAGAGTAGTATTTCACAGAGTATATAATCCTTAATTTCTTTAGCCAAACATCTGTCAGTGAACATAAAGGCTACTTCCACTATTTGGCTATTGTCAATAATATAACTATGAACACAGGGTTGCACTTGTTCCTTCAAATATTAGTGTTTGTTGATTTAAAAATTCAATTTTATTACTCTTATCTTCAAATACTGCATGGCGATTATTTTATTGCCAATCTATTCCTATTTTTAGATGGTGAATAGTAAATATATAGAATTAGAATGAACTACTAAAGTTCACAAAGATAGTCAGTAGTGAAAATTAGAGATCCTGTAAGCTACCACTGTAAGTCTGGCTCTCAGAATTGGAAAATCTTTCTCCTTTGTTACAGGCCTGATGAGATGGTGGACAAAGTTTCTTTGTATACTAAAGTAGTATGCAGCTAAAGGGATTTAATTGGAAATGCTGGCATTTCCATATGGAAAACCAGAGCATGATGACAAACATTTGTGCTTCCTTTTCTTAATTTAGATGGAAAGAGATATAGAAAGAGAAAGAAAAAGACCAAAGCTTCATTCAAATCAGTGAGAGTCTAGCTTAAACATAGGTTACACACACGGCAAAGCAGCACATTCTCAAAGTGTGAGCTAATTTTCCAGCCTAATATCTATGTTTTCTGTACAGAATGCACAAAGCATCCTCTGAATTTGTGGTGATTGTGTGAATGAGGTAAGTATTAGTATGGATTATAAAACACAGGGAAGTTATGATATGAGAGACTTTCTCAGTTTCAGAGGTAGTTAATAACAGAAAGAGTAAGATTTTGTTCCTAGCTAACTTTGCAAAAAGGCCTGTCATTTAAGTTTATAACATGGCCTGCTGTTTAAAAAAAGGTATAGAAGATGGCACAGCATAGATCTAGTATGGATGAAACTGAGTGTTTGGGAGTTGGGTGGTAGCACTGTGGGATAAGCGCAAGG
Source organism: Erinaceus europaeus (assembly GCF_950295315.1). Taxonomy (NCBI): domain Eukaryota; kingdom Metazoa; phylum Chordata; class Mammalia; order Eulipotyphla; family Erinaceidae; genus Erinaceus; species Erinaceus europaeus. Next base: position 36,322,735 of record NC_080164.1, on the reverse strand, counting down.
ACTGGTGAAAGGATCCTGGTTCAAGCCCCCAGCTCCCCACCTGCAGGGGAGTTGGCTCACGAGCCGTGAAGCAGGTCTGCAGGTGTCTGTCTTTCTCTCCCTCTTCTGTCTTCCCCTCCTCCATTTCTCTCTGTCCTATCTAACAATGACAATATCAATAACAACAATAACAACTACAACAACAATGAAAAACAAAAAGGGCAACAAAAGGGAAAATAAATTAAAAAACAAAAAATAGTGTTTGACAGTACTCTAACATAGTAGAATTAACTGCCTCCCAATCCTGACTCCTCCTTTTAATTTCTCTGTCACCTTACACATTATACTAAACATATGAGTTTCAATTTCAAAACACTAAATAATGGGGACCATGATTGTCATGTATCTCCTGAATGTATCATGAAAATTACAAGAAGCAGTACATGCAAAATTCTTGAAGCCAAATTAGATCCAGATGTGTTATCTACTACTGTTCAATTTGTCATGTTCTCCATTTTCTTCTCTGTAAAATGGGAGTCACTTTAATATTCTCACAAGTTTTTAGAAAGAATTACCTGAAACCAAATTATCTGATATCAATATTAGAGACACTCAATAAATGTTTACTTTGGGTATGGCCACTATGCATTTATGGATGCTATAAAAGAGAGAAATTGTCAGTAATCATTCTCTCTGTAAACATTTCACACTGCAACAAGAGACACAAAGATAAATAAGACATGTCTACCAGTCCCCAGGGCTCAGAGGAAAGTCAGGAACAAAGACATGCAAAGAAACATTTGTCAAATGCAATGACTATTTTCAAGGTTTCAAGAGAAGAAGAGATGAGACCCTGCCTGCAGGCCTTCTATCATCAATTTTCATTATGAACTTATTTTAACTTAATAAAAGGGAAGATTAACTTTACTCTCTCTAGCTTTGTCTTTTCTAATCTCACTGAAGGTGGTATAATGGAGAGAGTGTTACACTGGAGCCCAGGTGGACTGGTCTTAGACTTGGCTGTCTTTTTAACTGGAAGTATCATTTATTTACTTAATCTGTAGCTCAGAGACTGTATGATTAGACATTCAGATATAGAGATCAACTCCAGCAATGGAGAAGATATGAAAGAAGCTTTCTAAAGAGTCAACACTTTTTGATAGTGAGATTGAATTTAAACATAAGAAAAAAAACCTAGTAGTTCTGGTTGTGGGAATTATGTGGAGTTGTACCCCTCTTATCCTATGGTTTTGTCAATGTTTCCTTTTTATAAATAAAGGAAAGGAAAGGAAAGGAAAGGAAAGGAAAGGAAAGGAAAGGAAAGGAAAGGAAAGGAAAGGAAAGGAAAGGAAAGGAAAGGAAAGAAATGTACATAGATTGTAAGAAAAAAAAAGAATCAACTCCTGGACAATATATGGTAATTTGACACCTGATAGTATAGCTTAGAGCATCACTTTCTGGAGATGTTTAGCTATTTGAGCACAATATTAGGAGAGGACCATCCCAATTTTCTAGCAAAATGGTTCTTTTTTAAATATTTATTTATTCCATTTTGTTGCCCTTGTTGTTTTATTGTTGTTGTTGTTGTTATTGATGTCATTGTTGTTGGATAGGACAGAGAGAAATGGAGACAGGAGGTGAAGACAGAGAGGCGGGAAAAAAGATAGACACCTGCAGACCTGCTTCACCACTTGTGAAGCAAGCCCCCTGCAGGTGGGAAGCCGGGGGCTTGAACCAAGATCCTTATGCTGGTCCTTGTGCTTTGTGCCACCTGAGTTGAACCCACTGCTCTACCGCCTGACTCCTCTAACAAGATTGTTCTAAGGAATTAACCACTAGGGAGAAACATGAACCTTGAACATTTGACTCAAAGGAAAAAAAAAAAGAAGAAAGAGAGAAAAGAAAAGAAAAATCTTGTTTTATCAGTTGACAAACTTTACCTGTTTCAGTCTCACAGGTTTTAACATTTTTTTCAAAGTGAAACTGCATTATTTGTGGGACTTTTCATAGTAGCCATAAACATTTAGAGACTAAGGCCTGAAAAATTGCTCAACTGGACAGTGTGACCATGCCCAAACCTCATCCCCACCCCATACACAACCAGCCTCTCTCTCTCTCTCTCTTTCTCTCTCTCTCTCTCTCTCTCCATCTCTCTTTGCCTATGTTTGTCTCTGCCACTTGAAAAAGTCATTTTGGGTTGGTGAAACCCCAATGATAACAAAAGCACCTTAAAGGCAGTCCCTGCTTCAATGATCTTTGTTGCTACACCTGGAAGTTAACATATTTGTACAGTATGCATATATGAAGGTATTTTTTTGTATTATTTTTCTATTCTTCCTTCTCTTGGCTCTGATGCTCACTGAAACAGTGTGGTCAAACTTCTGAGGGCTGTATATGGAGAGTGGAAGGGAATATATTTGTGTTCTATTTTTGCAAATTCCTGGCAGGTCAGCTCTTTCTCCAAGTGAAAGTAACAGATCCAGTCCAAAAATCTTGCTTTGAAGGCTGATAAGTGGCTCTTCCTATAGAGTTCGCACATTATCATGGATGACCCAGGCTTAAACCCTGGCTCACCACAGTAGGGAGAGTTTCACAAGTGTTGGAGTGGTGCCAAAGTTACTTCCTTCTCCTTCTCCTTCTCCTTCTCCTTCTCCTTCTCCTTCTCCTTCTCCTTCCTTCTCTCTCTCCCCCTCACTAGAGAAAATAAAATAATGACAGGCCTTCAAGCATTGAGTTCAGTGATAACTCTGGTGGAAACAAAAGAGAAAAACAACACTTATTTTCTCTATATTTATTTGTCTACATGAATATTATCTTTCCTCATCACACTTAGCCTCCGTACTTCCAAACTCTACTTAGCTTTTACATAATTAATTCCTTTGTGAATTAAACACTCCATCATTTCTATTTTATTTTTCCTTTGCTTTTTTTTTTCCTCTAAGCTTAACAGAGACAAATCCACTGGTGTCAAGACTTCATTGCCAAATGCCATTTTCTATTTCTGAGTTTCCCTTTTCCCTTTGTAACTTCAGAGGTATCTGCTCTACTCAGCAACTCTGGGAAAATATCTAGTATGCCTAATACTTCAAGTTTTTAATCCTCCAAAAATTAAATTAATGCCTTGGGTTGTTATAAGCATCAAGTGAGGTGATGCATGTAAAAGTATTGGTATGGAATCAGAAAAATAGACACTTGATATAGTTCAGCTTTATAAATGTGATATCAAAGCATCTTGTCCTTTTCCATTTAGTAACAAAAGAAAATTGACATCATTTTCTGCTCAGTGAGACATTAAAGTAGAAGAATAAAAGTCATCTGGGGATGGGGGCATTGTGTTGTTCTTATCTGGGATTCACTGGTGTAGGTTGACTTTTTAAGACAGAAAGAAGAAAAAAGGACACTTCTGCACTGCTGTTGGGACTGTATATTGGTCCAATAATTGTGGAAAACACTGTAGAATTCCCTCAGAACACTAGAAATTGACCTACCCTATGACCCAAAAATTTCTTTCCTGAGAATTTATCCAAAGGAAGCAAAAACACCTATCATAAGAGATACATGTATGCTGATGTTTATAGCAGCACAATTTTTAATAGCCAAAACATGGAAACAACCCAGATAAGTGGATAAAAATAATTGTGGTATATTTACATGATGGGATATTACTCAGCTATTAAAAATGATGAAGTAATCTCCTTTGAATCCTCCTAGATAGAACTTGAGGAGGTCAGGTTAAGTGAGATAAGCCAAAAAGAAATGAACTAATACCGAATGATTCAATTATAAGCAGATTTAACAAATAGGGTTAGGGAAGGAGAATGCAAAGTGAACCATGGGCTAAACATGATATATTGCATCAAAGTAAAGGACTCTTGGGGAGGAAGGAGAGGGAGGGGAGAAAGATATTTAACTAGGATTAATCCTCTGTTCTTTACAAATATAAACAGAGAAAAACACCTACTTGCCAAGTGGGAAAATACATTCTGTTCTGCAGTCCTAGAAGGTCAAGTAGTTACTTAGAAGTTTTCAGGATAGTATTATCTGAAGATTACAAGAAAAATAGGGTGCAGAATTTCTTAACAATGTGAATTATCTTTTCTTCCTGAAAGGAGCAAAAAAATGAGATCCTTGCATGTTACCCTGAAAAGCAAGAAAGCATTGTCATATGACCTTAAAATCATCTAGAATGAACCTAATGACAATAATGGTTTTGAAAATGTGAGTCATAAGTATCTGCATGAGTAATGAAGACCAGGAATATTATTTGAGAAGACAGTTATTTGGGCAAAAGAGAAACTTGATCTATTTATTCTCATTCTAGTCCCAGTACCTATGTAACAAAACTGGATGCAGAGATACTTTCAATCCTTAGCATACAACAAATGATGATGCTGGCAGGACCAATGAATGTTCAAAATGAGATTAAGTACTTAATCAGATATTTTCTTTTTTTATTTTATTATTTTTTTAATTTTTTATTTAAGAAAGGATTAATGAACAAAAACATAAGGTAGGAGGGGTACAACTCCACACAATTCCCACCACCCAATCCCCATAACCCACCCCCTTCCATGATAGCTTTCCTATTCTCTAGCCCTCTGGGAGCATGGACCCAGGGTCGTTGAGGGTTGCAGAAGGTAGAAGGTCTGGCTTCTGTAATTGCTTCCCCGCTGAACATGGGCGTTGACTGGTCGGTCCATACTCCCAGTCTGCCTCTCTATTTCCCTAGTAAGGTGTGTCTCTGGGGAAGCTGGGCTCCAGGACACATTGGTGGGGTCTTCAATCCAGGGGAGCCTGGCCAGCATCCTGGTGGCATCTGGAACCTGGTGATTGAAAAGAGAGTTAACTTATGAAGCCAAACAATTTGTTGGGCAATCATGGATCCCAAGCTTGGAATAGTGGGGAGGAAGTGTTAGGGAGGTACTCACTGCAAACTCTAGTGTACTTCTGCTTTCAGGTATATATTTTGCAGTAGTTTATGGATATGTGTGCACATAAGCTCTCTCTCACAGAAACTGGTGTATAGCTAGGTTATGGGACTTTGTTAGAAAGTGAACTACCTGAGATGAAATTAGAGTGTACTATAAAAGGAAAGGTCTCACCTGAGTAATGAAGTTGAAGGGTTGTCATTCCATACGTGAAGTCTCTGGATACAGTCTGAGGTGAAGCATGTTGAGGTGGCAATCGTTGCGTTGGTTAGGTTGTGATCAGCGGATGCAATATTATTTGGTTTGGATTGGGAGATGCATACGGGAAAGTGGGCCCTATCAAAGGGTTCCAGGACTGGGGGAAGTAGGGGCTCTATAGTGGAGATGTGAGGTTCTTACTGTCTTAGGGTTCAAAAAGACAATCGATAGTTAATATTATCATCACATTATTTGTTAATTGGGTTAACTTTGAAAAGTCCCTTTGTTATGGTTTGCTGTATAGTATCCAGTATCTTGTATATAGCTGTGCTATTGGATGCTTCTAATCAGATATTTTCTAATTAGACCTAGATACTCTCCTCACCTACTTCCTATTTCACTTCCTCCAGTCATTCTAACTCTAATCCTGTCAGACAAATTAAGGAATACAAAACCTAGATAAGGGCAAGAGGCCAACACACTTTAATGATGGCTCTTTTGGTCACTTTCAGACGATCCTTCCTAGCCGACTGAATCCACATGGATCCCAGTCACTTTCAAAGCCAGCAACAAGCAGACATCAGGCTCAACCTGACGCTGTTGACTGGCTACGGAAGAAGGGCAAACGCTAGAAGAAGAAGTCCACCTCATCATCCTGGGCCCTAGTCAGGGAATTCTGAGATTTTCATATAAATATGATGGGCCTAGACCTATAACAGATCCCTCTCTATACCATCACTGGTCATCTCCACCAGGAATAACACTGTAAACCCTCTTGTGAGCCTCTATAGGACCTTTCTTCAATGTAAAACAATAATTGTAGAAACTGCTCTACTCTCTAAAGGGAGGTTGAGCCAACATATTTGGCCACTCTAGGAAGACTGATCCTGAAATGAGTGAACCTAGAATGTTCCTAGCTACAACCACGGAAAGCAGACCAAGAGGAATGCAAAAGTTACACAAGCTCCTGTGCTAAATATGAGTAGATATGGGTTCTAGGTCAGATCAATTGGGCTTACAGTTAACAGTTTTTAGATACTTTTACCATGTTTGGGAGCTACTCTCTGCCTGATCCAGCTTTCTAGTCCTATTCTCAAACAATACTTTTAGCCCACCTGCATGTTAGTTTTGGGGCTCAGACAAAAATTTAGTAAAATCATGCCCCCCCAATATACCTGAAATAGACTTCCTAGATTCTTCAAAAATAAAGACCCCAAATCTCATCTTACGTATTCTTACCTTTAGGATTCTGATTATTAAACAATTTGTTCTGCTTTATATATTTATGCTTTTTAGCCACCAAGTTGCAGATGCTACCATGATGCCAACCTGAATTCCATGGGCAGATAACCTCACCAATGTGTCCTGGAACCCCACCTCCCCAGAGCCCTACCCCACTAAGGAAAGATAGAAATAGGCTAAGAGTATAAATTAACCTGTTAATGCCAATGTGGAGTGGAAAAGCAGTGATAGAAGCCGGACCTCCCACCCCCTGTACCCCATAAACTATCTGCCATCTAAACTCCCTGAGGGATAAAAACTAGGCATCCTTCCAGTGGAGGGTAGGGTATATGGAACCGTGGTAGGAATTGTATGGAATTATAGGCCTGTTATCCCACAATCTTGTCAATCATTATTAAATCACAACAAGAACAACAATAACAACAACAAATGAGACTGAAAAATCTTGGGCTAGGGAGATAGCATAATGGTTATACAGATTTTCATGTCTTAGGCTTTGAGGTCACAGGTTCAGTCTTCAACACTACCACAAATCAGATCAGGTCAGTGCTCTGACATTGCTTTATCTCTTCCTACCTTTTGCTCCATATCTCTCTTTCACAAATAAATAGATACATATTATTTTATCTCTTTAATTATGAATTAAATAAATTTAAATGAAATTTTCAAACTTTCCAGGCAAAATGGGGGAGGAAAAAGGGAGAGAAACAGGAGAGGGAGAGGGAGAGGGAGAGGGAGAGGGAGAGGGAGAGGGAGAGGGAGAGGGAGAGGGAGAGGGGGAAAACTTTGTTCAGTGATGTGGGAAATGCATTTGAACCTGGGTTGTGTTTATGGGATACCAAACACCATCCCAAGTAAGCTATTTTTCCTGCTCTCCCTCCATCTTTTTCATCTCCTTTGCCTCTTTATGCAGTCTGATGATGTATCTGTGAGAAATGCTCACCTTCTCTTTTGTGCCATCTATAATGTAATAGCAATTCACAAGGCAAGGAGTTAAATTTTGTATATAATTCATCCTTGGAAAATATAAACTGTCATCAATTTGGATCAACATTATTCTATTCATCAAGCAAAAGATGACAAAACTTTTTAATTATGAATCTATTTTCTTTCAACATACTTCACAGACTGGTTCTTGTGTCCCCTATTTGTTTAAAGATCAAGATTTTAGACTTCTTATGTTGACTCAGTCAATCATTGACCTATCTAAGTAAATAAACAAATAATTAGTTCTTACTGAAATTGTTGTCTTATTAAGCAATACACTGGCATTCTTGACTGGCTAACTTTCTAAGTTCAGATTCCTATTTGAATGCCTAGAGAACAAACGTTGATGCCAAGTGTTACATTTTTCCATGTTTATCTCTCCTCCTCCTCCCCTTTCTTCTTCTTCTCATTCTTCTTCTCATTCTTCTCCTCCTCCTCCTCCTTCTTCTTCTGTCTCTCCAACTCCTCCTGCCCTTTCTTCTTCTCATTCTCTATCTCCAACTCCTCCTCTTCTTCCTCCTCCTGCTCTTTCTCCTTTTAGTAGTCTTTGTTTCAACTTTGCAGCTCCCTTACTGGACAGCAATGAAGGAAAACAAAGCATTCCAGAGGAATGAGAATAGTAACACTATTCATGCTCACAGAAAATATGGGATGTTAAGTGATGCAATAGCGGCTATGCCTTGTTTGCTCTATAGTATATTTACAGCAAAATTTATAATTCCAGGTTTCTCTACAAAAATACCTTTCTCTTATAAAAAAAACTGAAGATAAGTTTCTATTTCTTCTAGAACCACTTAATTTTGTTTGTTTAATAAACTGGAGACTAGATGGTGGGGAACCTGGTAGAGAGCATACATTATTATGCACAAATTCCAGGGTACAAACTCCTAGTACCCACCTGCAGTGGAGGGGGAGCTTCATAAATAGGGGAGCAGTGCTGAAAGTGTCTTTCCTTCTTTATGTTTTTTTTCTCTCTCTTCTCTCACCTCTATTAAAAATGAAATGCCAACCAGAAGTGGTATAGTTGTCCTGCAGGCACTGCCACTTAGAGATAACGCTGGTGACAATAGTTAGAAAGGAAGGAAAGAAGGAAGGAAGGAAGGAAGGGAGGGAGGAAGAAAGGGAAAAAGGAAGGAAGGACTATTGGTGACAATAGTTAGGAAGGAAGAAAGAAAGGAAGGAAGGGAGGAAGGAGGGAAAGAGAGAAGGAAGATAAAGAGGGAAATGAGTGACTATTATGAAGCTGATTTATCAAGGGAGTAATGCATATGCTATTGTAAATTATGTGCTCTTTTCACATAGTTATAGTCACAGTTTGGGTGAGATCTATTCTCAGGGAATAAACTCTTGGGATGGTGTTGGTATGCATGAGACCCCTTCTGTTTCATTTGGTTTAAATCCCCCCTGCTTAACACTATTCTATTTACATAACCACTTCATTCTATTTACATAACCATTGTTAACAAGTTCCACCCTCTCTCCAGGGCATTGGTGGTTCAGTGATAGGATTCTCGCCTAATCTGCCCCCTCTTTGTCACACTCTGACATAGAGAGCTATGTCACATCCTGTTTCCACCCTACTTGGCAAGTATATATAAAGACAGCATTGTGAGTTTTACTGTACCTTGAGTTTAGCTTAGCTCGTCTTAGATTGTGCTGCGTCCTGCATGAATAAAGAGATACTGCCTACAGCTCAACCATGAGTCCCTGGTCGTCTGTTACCCGACTGTGAAGCCAGCCCGGCGAAAACAACGTAACCCGTCGAAGGGTTCAGCAGAAGCCCAGTAAAACAGCTCCCTTGGAAAATATAATACTTTGCACGCTCTCAACACAAGTTTGAAGCCTGACCCCCACCATACTGAACAAGTGTGGTACTGTGGTACCACACTTTTTTTTTTACTGCCTCTTTGTCTCTATTTTATATCAAAAAAATAATAAGAAAAAATGGCTCAGCAGAAACCTGAAAGCTTCTGTGATGACATGAAAAGACATGGAATATTTTTTTCCTCCTGAATTTATATTTTAAAGTCAACTTTTCCAGTTACTTGCTGTGATTCAGGCCTGCCTTTTTCTGTGGAAAATTATTTCACTTGGAGAGTATGCTGTTTTGCTATGTGCATGATTCAGATTTGAGTCTGGTCTTCATCACACTGACGAAAGCTTTGGTACTATGATCTCTTTTATACACACTCTCTTTGCCTTCTCTGTCTCTATTTATAATAGATAATACCTTGACTGACAAAGTATAGGATTCTCATTCTTTACACTCCCAGTTGATTCCCAGTACAATGTGTACCAAAGCCATGCTCTGCTATCTCTTTTTCCTTCTCAAGTATGATTATTTCTACTCCAGTTGGAATAAATAAAATACTTATTTATTTATTTATTTATTTTCCTTAGGAGAACCAGGAAGTTTTGTTAAATCTTAATAAGATTTAATTTGTAAGATTATTAGATAATAAGAGTGTATATTAACACTATTCCCACCACCAAAGGTTTGTATCCCTCTCCCCTCCCTACAGTTCACTAACATTAACAAAAAAGCTCCTGTTTTACAGAAAGCAACTTTTGGTAGTAGGAAAATCTAGTTCACTTCTTCACCTTAATTTCAGTTTCAGCCTCAGCTTAAATCTACTTTAAGATAAGGAAAATTCACAGCTTTTATGACAGTAAACAAGAAGCTATATACTAGATTAATTTACAAAATGAATATATCAAAAATCAGTGACTATTTGTTTTTAAAGTCAGTTATGAACGCATTCAGTTGTTGGAAAGAAGTTCTGAACATTTTATTTATGAGACTTGCAATAGTATGTTAAGGAAGAAAAATATTGGAAGAGAAAACATCACTTAACCTGAGAATGCACTAGGGCAACATCAGAACCAATGAAAGCATCAGGACAAACCTTCACACCAGGTTGACATATTTACGTTCCTTTGTGATGCTCTAGAAAGCCACAAGAGCTTAGATGGTTATCATTAATTTCAGTGTTTGTTCTTAATATTCTGAGACTTATCCTTTCGTAAAATGGAAGGTGTTTTTACATGGACTATGCAGAAAAGGAAGAGAAAGTTCTCATGAAATAGGCTTGCAAACTCCACTCACAGGTTCACTATGCAAAAGTAAGTGATTATGTATGAAGGATAGTATTATTAATGAAATGTCAAATTACTTGTCTTCTTAAATCTGCTATGATCAGGCTACTAGCATACTCTGGTCATTGAATTTTTCAGCAAAAATATTCTACTTGCTTTGTGATCATTTAACCCCAACTATGTTTTTGTTGTCTCCAAATACATGTGAGCTTATGAAATTGAAAGATGGATATTTTCCAAAGTATAGATTGACCAAAATTATTTTAAATAAGTTTTAATTAAGAATTCAAAGAAGTCCATGAACAAGGACTTCAGTTTAAGCTCCTATTCCCCACCCATGCGGGAGAAGCTTCAGGAGTAGTGACAAAATGCTACAGATGTATTTCTCTCTCTTTCTTTATCTCTTCCTCCCCTCTCAATTTCTATCTTTCCTATCAAATAAAAGAAGGGACACCATTTAAATGAAAAAAGAAAAAGAAAAAGTCTTCCAGGAGCTGTGAATTCATCACGTAGCAATAACTCCTGTGGCAAAAAAAAAATATATTGATATATTTGCTGTCAACTGTAAAACATTAATCCTCCAATAAGGAACTTTTAAAAAAGAAAAAAAAATTCTCCCAATCCTAGCACCTCTGGGCTGGGCCTCACTTTCCTGATGCTTCTCTCAATTCATACCATTTGATACTGCACCTGCTAATCTCAACCAAGTCAGTGCGACCAGTACCACCTTGGTTTCACTTTGGACTGTGTCCAGGTGTCATGGAACCCCTCCTATCCAGAGCCCTGCCCCATTAGGGAAAGAGAGACAAATTGGTAGTATGGATTGACCTGTCAATGCCCATGTTCAGTGGATAAACAATTACATAAGCCAGACCTTCCCCATAATGATCTGTACCCCACAATGATCCTGGGTCCATGCTCCCAGATGGACAAAGAACTGGAAGTCTTTCAAGAGGGGATGGAATACAGGAGCTCTGGTGGTGAGAATTGTGTGGAATTGTAGCTTTTTAAAAAATATTTATTTTCCCTTTTTGTTGCCCTTGTTGTTTTATTGTAGTTATTATTGTTGTAATCGTTGTAGGATAGGAGAGAGAGAAACAGAGAGAGGAGGAGAAGGAAGAGAGGGGGAGAGAAAGACAGACACCTGCAGACCTGATTCACAGCCTGAGAAGTGACTCCCCAGCAGGTGGGAAGCGGGGGGGGGGGGGGCTGGAAATGGGATCCTAATGCCTGTCCTTGCTCTTTGCATCACGTGTCCTTAACCTTCTGCGCTACTGCCCGACTCCCTAAATTGTACCTTTCTAATCCTATGGTCTTGTCAATGTTTCAGTTTCATAAATAAATTTTAAGAAAGTGCATTTTTAGAATCTAACTTTATTTCTAAACTTGATATATCTACTTTCTTTCCTTAACAAATTTCTATGTATTTCCCTTTGGTCTTATTTTCATTTTATTTACAGGGTTTGGTAATGCTTACTAGGATAATTTAAAGTCAAATTTTCACACCCCCTGCTTTATCTAATAAACATAGTTCTAGATGTAGAGTTATTGACAAATGTTGCTTTAAGCCACAAAGAAGTTAGTATAGCTATCAGTAATTGTAACCCAGATCTACTGTTATTTTTTTTTCGTCTGAAAATCTGAATTTCTTTTCTATTTATCTTGGAAAAATTAATGTATATGGCAAGGCACTAACTGTAACTTATCTCAGCGTAGGTCTGATAATATCCCTATGTGGTTTAAAACAGTTTTCCTGGACACAATCAATTTTCTCTTATCACTTTACAGTTCCAGTAGACTATAAGATCTTTTACACTGGATTTGCCTTTCATTCTTCCTAAAGATGATCTGAGAACAAAATAGTCAACCTACACAATGAATTTGCTTCTTCAACCCCTCCCATTCTCACTATTATTCCGGACGTGCCAATATACGCGGATATCTTCGCCTACCCTGTCCAAGGCTTGACGTCTCGTCACCCAATCTGGTCCCCTACGCCTACACTGAACTTCTCTGTTCCAGACTCTTGGAAACAGAGTTGGCAGTCAGCTGAGGTAAAGAACAAACACCTCATCACAGACCCCTGCAAGCGTCAACCCGGCTTTGACCTAGCACGTTATGATTGGGCCCTCCTCAATCGCTATCGAACAGGCCATGGCCGGTGCGCCGCTATGTTCCATCGCTGGGGAGCCAGAGACGACCCGAACTGCCCCTGTGGCTACAGACAGACTATGACCCACATAGTCAACGACTGCCACCTCTCCAGATTCAAAGGAGGTCTCGAAACTTTACATCAGGCTCAACCTGACGCTGTTGACTGGCTATGGAATAAGGGCAAACGCTAGAAGAAGAAGATTTCATCTCTATGCCTGGACTACCAGAAATCTTGGCCAATGAGAGATGATATGTTAATGAACTAGAACTTCAATGTTGAAGTCACATAAAAGGCTAGTCTGGACCAAGGGAAAAGGAAGGTAGGAGGGTAGCCCAAAACTAAGAAAGGATTCAGACTGCCCTGGGAGATGGAATGCCTCCTGATATGAAAGCCATTTGTCTTTGTGATTTTTTTGTTCTTCCCATTTTTAAAACAAGTTTTTTTTTTTTAAATGCATGCATGATTGTGTGGGGAGGGATGCTACATAAATGAGAAGTGATTCTTAATTCTGTGACTGACCTCTCCTGCCCCCTTGTTTCCATCTGTTCTTTTCAATCTGGCTGTTGGGATGTGAGACACTCTGAGATCACACCATCTCGCTACATAATAGGACCACGTTTTACACCAAGCCACTGCCTGGCAGGTGGCAATTAGGTCATGTTTTGAAGAGTGGGCAAGGTGAGCTACTTGCAAATAATGTGAGAAAAAGGCTGTGCTGTGACTCCCACTGTAAAGACAGGCAGTGGTTGAAGATGCTGGCATCTTTGAAGCTCACCCGAAAGCGGCTGCAGAGAGATTTCAACATTATTAGCCACATGTTCCACAATGCCACTGGGGCCACTGCCATCTGATTTGTGCCTCATATTCAAAAAGCATTTCTTTTCATTGCTTTTGTACGACTCTGCCTGTTGTGGTATCAGTCAGTGCATGTCTGTATAAATTATAAATGTATGAGTTCCTGCTCACGTGGTACTCTGGAGGCTCCTAGATAGATGTGTGTGTGTGTGTGTGTGTGTGTGTGTGTGTGTGTGTGTGTGTGAGGGAGGAGACAGTAAAGGGAGGAGACTCAGGGAAGTCTGCAATCTAGAGATGTCTGAGAATAACACCATAAATGAGAAGAAATAACAGAGGCAGAGGAACTCAGGGGAAGAGTAAGAATTTTGTCAGACTGGAAGCAAAGTTGTCTTGTCTAATGTTCATTTAGTCTGTATTCTCTGCTTCTTCTCTCAGGGTGTTCGCTCTCTCACTATTCCTCCAAACTCCAAACCCTTCCAAACTTCAAGCCACTACCACTTTTCCAGATTCCCTAACCATTACCCTTGGATTGCATCCACTTAGAAAGTTCGAAACTGGCAGGACACTGATCTCCTTCTGTACAGGATATATTTCATAGGATGCTTGTCAGTTTTATTAAGGAAGCTTTAAATTCAAGTTTGAGGGATGACAGGGAAAATGTTTCAGTAAAACAGATGCAATGATGAAAAGTTAATAATAAACCCCCAAGCCCACATTAATGTTACACTGACATCTTTCTGGAGACAAAGCAGGGCTTAAAATCTAGTGTGAGAAGACCCAGGTTTAAGTAAGTACCCAGTTCCTTCCTGCAGAAGGAAACTCATAAGCAGTAAGACGTTGCTGCAGGTATCTTTATTTCTTCTTCTCTCTCTCTAACCCACTCCTCTCAATTTCTAACTGTTCCTATAAAATAGATAAATAAGTAAATAAATATTTTTATCAAACAAAAATATAGTGGGAGAGAGGCACAATTTAACAAATGGTAACATGAGTCTAAAAATAACACTACACAAGAGAAAACTAAAAAAACAACTTTGATATCCAGTTATCTGTAAAATGATTCTCTAATGCCTATAATAAATTCTAGGTACTCACTCTACGTTTAAGAATTGATTTGAGTGGGTCCACTGATTGGAATAAGACAAATTCTTCAAAATGCTTAATCCCTGTAGGAGGCGAGGGTCTTCAACATGTGTCAATAAAGGGAAGAACCACACTGCAAAATTGACAAGCTGCTGCCCTAAGGAAAGGAGTAGGACAGCAAGATACCACCTGCCATAGCCACAGTGATTTGTGCATTCCTCCCCCCCTTTTTGGGAAGGTTAATGGTTAACAGTACAGTTATTGACACATGGGCACAATTTCTCATCTCACCGTAATAGTTGTCTATAAACTACTCGCATCCTCAGCTTAGGTCCTTTTCCATCATCAAGTGAAAGGAACTGAAAGATTACCTTCTTCGTGTGTACACACACACACACACACACACACACACACACACACACACACAAACACAACCCACTCTTCTTCCTGTCCTCCTTTCTGAGACCTTTGCTTTGGTGCAATACACCCACACAGTCCAAGTATTACTGTGTCTATTCTTTCTCTGTTTTTGTTTTTAAGTTTTTCCCTTGAGTGAGAACATTATATTCATTCTTCACTTTCTGGCTTATCTAACTTAGCATGAATATTTTAAACTTCATCCAAGATGAAATGATGAAGTTGAGTTTATAATTTTTAACAGCTGAAATATCTATATATAGCAAATTTCTTTGTCACTCATCTATTGTGGAACACATAGGTTGCTTTCAAGTTTGAGCTGTTACGAATTGTGCTACTATATACATAAGTATACACAAATTTCTTTGAATGAATGTTTTATTAGGATATCCTCCTAGGAGTGAAATAACCAGATCATAGGGTAGGACCATTTCTAGCCTCTGAGAGTTCTCCAGACTTCTCTCCACAGGGGTTGGATCAATTTACATTTCCAACAGCAGTATAGAAGGATTCCTTTACTACCACAACCTATCCAACATTTCTTGTTACTGTCTTTCTGATGTATGACATTCTCAGAGAAGTGAAATAGTATCTCATTCTTGTCTTTATTTTCATTTTCCTTCTGTGACTTGGAGCATTTTTCATAGGCCTACTGCTCTTTTGTGTCTATTCTTTGGTGAATATCCTATCCATATCCCCTCAGAAATTTTACAGTTTTTTTTCTGAGTTTGGTGAATATTTTGTATATTTTTATTATTAATCTTATGTCTGATATGTGCCAAAAATATCTTCTTCGATCTCATAAGGAGCTTCTTTATTTGGGTGGTAGTTTCTTTTACAATTCTTTTCAATTTGATGTATTCTCATTGGCTTCTTTTTGGTTTTGTTTTCCTTGTAAGTAGACTTGAGTCACTGAAGACACCTTTAAAACTTACATTGAAAAGAGTTCTACTATTTTTTTCCAATGATTTTTTGTTAACATATAAATCCTTGATCCATTTGGAGTATAATTGGGTGTTTGGTAAGATGAAATGATTTAGTTTCATTCTTCTGCATGTTTCAACCCAATTTCCCCGGCACCATTTGTTAAAAAGGCTCTCTGTTCTGCATTTAATATTTTGGGTCCCTTGTTGATATTCATTCTTACAAGGCTCTAGAGGACATTAGTACCTTCCTAAGGGGCCAAGTGGTAGCTCATCTGGTTAAGAGCACATATTATAGTGCACAAAGACTCAGGTTCAAGCCTCTGGCCCCCACCTGCAGGGGGGAAGCTTCAGGAATGGTGAAGCAGGGCTGCAGGTATATCTCTCTGTCTCTTACCCTCTCTATCTCTCCCTCCTCTCTCAATTTCTCTCTCTGTCCAATAATAAAGAATACTTTCCTTATTTTTCAAGTTGCTATGATAACTATCAGATATTACATTGCTATTGATAGTTCTTATTAATAAGTGGGGTGTCCTCATGTATAATGCATATATGAAGTGCCTTGATTTAACAAGACATTCAGAATGCTCCTGCATGTATAAAGTTTGAAAAATATAAATTTAATAATAAGTTTCTTAAAGTCATATTGTTGAACTACTTTCTCAATACTTTGGTAAACAGATGTATGTGTATATGACGACAAAGTTATAGAGCTGTGTGCTGAAAGGACTATCATTTGTTTTGCCTTGCTCAAAATTTGTGTCATGAAACTGATAATGCTTGTTTTACATGTATTTCTTTGACAGCTCAAACTCATAAATTCTCTGGTGTTTTAAAGCTTATCATTGTCACATAATAAAACTCCTATCTTTCGTTTGGTAAAAAAAGTTCTTTCTTTCTTTTCCCTGTTGGCTAAGAGAGTTAGATGTCAGTTCTATTGTTGTCTAACTTACTTGGATAATCTGAGAAGCCTTTGCTCTGTCTGTCCTGCTTGTGAAAATCCTAAGTGGGATCTGGAGTTGAGAACAGATAGATTTTATGGTTTCTTCCTATCTTCCATAAACTATTTAAACACAGTAGGAGATATTACTACTAGAGTTTTCCTTCTTGTGATATACCATTCTTTTTCCAGAGATCAAATCTTCTTGTAGATACCCTTTCAACTTCCTTAAAAATTCAGAGTTCTTCCATGAGACCCATGAGAATTAAGATGAGCAGTGCTAGGTGGAGACTGAAGCCAGATCATCAGCCAAAATGCTCTTTGGACCCCACAGTCACTGGTGCTGCTGCCCATATGTGTTCCTTGATCTGTTCCACTCATGACCACTTGTACCTGTTCCATAGTCTTAGTCTCACTATCTAATTTGGCTTAGCTCCCACCCTTAGGATATCCCTTAACTCCTGCTTTCATTTCTCAGCAACCTCTCTCAATAATTGTGCAGGTGGCTTTTTTTGAGTCACCATTTAGAGTATCTCCCTCCTGGACTAAAACTTCATCAGTAGGTTCTAAAATCTTAGGTTGGAAGAAAGGAGACTGTCCTCCTCTCTTTGTTTTAGAGTACAGACAGGGGTCCTGATACCAGGTAGAAGAGCAAACATTTAGCATCCTGGCCCATTTTTAAATTTTATTTAACAAACAGTTCTCTCTCACATGCGTGTGCAAACACACACACACACACACACATTTTTTTTTCTTCACAGATGAATTTAATTCTCAGGATGATAAGCAACAATATACTGTGGAATCTAAAATTACACTTTTTTAAAAGAGTTAGAATATTAGTATTTGAGTCCTTTATCTCATCCTCTTGTCATATATATATATATATATATATATATATATATATATATATATATATTTTTTTTTTCCAGCAAGTTTATCACTGGGACATTGTTACCTCTATAGTGAGTCCACTGTATCCAGTGGTCATTTTTGCTTTTTTTTTTTTTAATATATAAAGACAGAGAGAACTATGGAGAGTGAGAAAAGGAAGAGAGAAAGACACCTGCAATACTGCTGTACCACTAGTGAAGCTTCCTTCATGTGGGGGTCACTAGTTTGAACCTAAGTCCTCACCTCTAATATTTGCACCTTACCTAGTAGACAATTACTTAGCCACTATATAAATATCCTCTCATTCTCTCATTCCACCTCTCTCTCTATCTCTCTCTCTCTCTCCCTCTCTCTCTCCCTCTCCCTCTCTCCCTCCCTCTTCCTCCCTCTCTCCCTTCCTCTTCCTCCCTCTCCCTCTCCCTCTCCTTCCCTGCCCACCCCCATGGAGGCTCAGAGGCAGAAAGGTAGAGAGAAAGAGAGAGAAAACAACCATAGCACCAAGTTTCTTTCAACGCAGTAATGGCTAGGCTTGTCCCTGTGTCAAGCATGAGTGAACTACTTTGCTGATATTCCAAATAGATGCATATTCCTTTAAAAAAATTACTACTGAGGATATGTTCAGTGTTTATTGAGCATTCAACTGCTCCTGGTGACTTTTTTTTCTGTGTTTTTTTTTTTTTATATATATAGAGAGAGATTAACTGAAAGAGAAATGTAGGATAGAGCGGGAGAAAGAAAGAGTGACACATGAAGCTTCAGTGTTCATGAAGTTTCCTCCCTGCAGGTATGGATTAAGAACTTGAGCTGTTTCTTGTGCATAATAATATGTGTACTCAACTTGGTGCTTCACTGCCCCGCCTCAAATATGTCTTCTTCAGCAGACACTTTGCTTGGCATTTTTCTACCTTAGTTTTAATATCTGTAAAATAGGATCATTACAGTATCTTTTTCATGTTCTTAGAGAATGTACACTGATTCATGTGAAGCATTGAAAATACTGTGGGGTACATCATGAACTCATAGTACATATTTGAACATTCATCATTGCAATTACATATGCAACATGATCATTAAATAGTAAATAAAATTGGTAAGGGTATCAAAACTTTGGTTCTTTGATATTAGCAGAGTATTTATTGTATTTTTGGACTGTGCTAAGCACTTTGATGATCTGTGTTTACAAACATCTTTGTACCACATTAGCTGTGTAACCTTAGGAATACTATGGCGTTCCATAAATATTTTTCACATTAACAAAATGATCATCTCTTACCTAAATTGCTGTCATATACCCACCTTAGGACCAGTGATAAAATCCCTTTGCCTCATCTTGGTTGGAAGTTGAACGAATGATCTTCAGTGAGATAAACTAAAATTAAAACAACAAATACTGGATTATTTCACTTAGAGGTGAAATTTAGGAAGCTCATACAGGAAGGGAAAACATAAAGGGAAACTTGTACTGGGTATGGTGTGTCTCGACAAAGCAACACACCCTGGAGAAGGAGAAGAAAGCAGGGAGGTGGAAAAGGCTATGGGGTTTGGAGGCATGGTATTGGAAAACAATGTATGTTTGGAGTGAGAAAGTTCTGTAGACACCTATCACAGGGAGATGAAAAATTGCACCCATGCATCAACAACTGTACTGTAAACCTTTATACAAATGAATAAAAAAATTTTTTTAAATTGCATTTATAAAAGTAAAATAGATAGTTGTGATACTGGAAGTGAGTGTATTAAATGTGCTAAGCAACAAATTTATTATATGGTGACTGAGCTTTGTTCCCTGTACATAATAATATATGTACTCTACTAGGCGCTGCACTACCTTGCCTCAAATATGTATTCTTCAACAGACACGTTGCTCAGTATTTTTCTGCCTTAGTTTTACTATCTGTAAAATAGGATTGTTGTATGTTTTGTTACTATTATTATATAATAGTATGATTATATATACTATATGATTATTAATATTGTTACTGTTATTTCCACCATTATAACTGTCATTATTATTAACATTTATTAACATTTTACAATGAAAAGAAATTGTGGTCATCCGTAAATAGTCACACAAAAGCTGATACAGTGATTTACATATGGATAGTCTTCTAGGTTTTTTATTTTGTCAACCATGCTTAGTCAGCCTATAGGAGAAACAATAGAAAATTCAGATTATTTAGCCTTTCTTCATAAAAACCATAATTATGTTACATGTGTGATACTAGGTTTTTTTTTTAACTCAGGTAATATTAAATGTTTTTTATTAAATAGTTGAAAACAAGAATTGTATATACTGTAAGTTTATAGAAGTCATGTGACGGGGAAGGGAAGCAAGCATCAAATTATTTCCTGCAACTCATACTTGTCCTGGCTTATTTAAAATTACTTTCTAGGGGATTGGGTGGTAGTGCGGTCGGTTAAGTGCACATTGATCGACCTTCTCGTGGTGCATCCCGTGAGTACCCATTCATTGGGGAAACTGATGATCCTTCCTAGCCAACTGAATCCACATGGATCCCAGTCACTTTCAAAGCCAGCAACAAGCAGCTCCTGACAGCTTTCAACCTGATGCTGTTGACTGGCTACGGAAGAAGAAGAAGTGCACATGGCACAAAGCGCACAGACCGGCATAAGGATTCTGGTTTGAGCTCCTGCTCTGGCTCCCTACCTGCAGGGAAGTCACTTTGCAGGCAGTGGAGCGGATCTGCAGCTGCTTATCTTTCTCTCCCCCTCTGTCTTCCCCTCCTCTCTCCATTTCTCTCTGTCCTATCCGGCAGCGACATCAACAACAATAACAATAACCATAACAACGATAAAAATTTAAAAAAAAACACAGGGGCAACAAAAGGGGGAAAAATTACTTTCTTTTCAGGGTTGAAGCAGCTGCATTCCAGATGAGTGTCCCTTGGTTCTACCCCCTCCTTAGCTGTATAGAACTTGGACTATAAAAAACAACATTTTAAGAGTAGCCCCTGGTTCTTTTGTTGTTGTTGTTATTTATTTTTTCCCCAGAAACAATATAAGGGTCTCCAATTAGTTGCAGGTGCAAATATTATGCATGCAATTAATTGTCTTCAAATGGTTAATTATGGGCAGAATTGGCTAATTCGGGGTGCAATTAACTACTTGCCACTTATTCTGAGAATGCCCGTAGACAATTGTGTCTGCAATTAATTTACAAGAGCCATTACAGTGAAAACCTTGTACTATAAATCCAAGAATAGAGTGGGAGAATTTTTTAGAAGCAGGATTTCACTCTGGATTAATTGCATTGACTCTTTCCTTTGGCTTTTCTACGCAGGTTGACTGTAAATGGGGTTTCTCTGAGTTGCTTACGTGATTTGTGCAGACCTGCCTGCTGGCAATGAGGATAATGAAAATATAGAGAAACTAGAGTATACTCAAGAAAGCTGTAGACAAGGCCTCATATACCATTTCGGCTAACCATGCTTTACAGCTTTATGTTTTCTCTCTTTCTTTCTTTCTTTCTTCCTTCCTTCCTTTCTTTATTGCCTATCTAGTCATTTTATCTGTACATATACTGTTACAGAAATGCATGAACATTTACAGAAATGCAAACATTTAAACTCTTATCTATTAAAAACAGTTATGAAGTCATCTTTGTATTGACCTAATATTGCATAATGAATGGCATTTTGTATGTTTGATAAACATCACTGAAACCCTGTCATAGCATGCATTTATAAGAATAAACAGTTAAGAAGGTTCTATAAGCAACAATAACCCTGGTTTTGAAGTTATTCTTCTTTCTACTAGCAAACCATTGAGCTAAACACTGAAATTAAATCATTTTATGTAATCCTCAGTATAACCACTATGTACTAAACAAGCACTCTTACTATCCCCATTTTGTATAGAAAAATGAAAATGGGGGGAGGGACGGCAATGCTCTGGGTTAAGCACACATAGTACAAAAGCAAGAACCAGATATATAAGAATACCTGTTTGAGTACACCCCCCCACCTGCATGGGGGGGTTCTCTTCACAAGCAGTGAATCAGATCCGTAGGTGTCTAACTTTCTCTCTCCCTATTTCCCCTCGCCTCTCAGTTTCTCTCCGTTCTGTCCAATAAAATGGAAAAAAATAGCCACCAGGAGCAGTGGTTTTGTAATGCCAGCACTGAGCCTCAACACTAACCTTGAAGGCAAAATAAAAATTAAAATAGATTGGTAGCATTCAGGTAGGTAGATAAAATCAAATCTGTTAAACTTTAAATCTAGGATCTTGCAGTCATGTAGCACTGGGAACTTTAGACCTGGAAAGCCATTTTGATGTCATCCTGTCCAACTGCTTTATTAGATAGGTCAGGCAATAGTGGAGACATAGCCAGTAGAGGACTAGTCAAGCTTGCAAACCATATTTCCTGCTTCCCAGTCCAACATTAACACTAAGTACATTGCATCACCAAAGAAAATTTATGTGGAGTCAAACCTGTCCATTCTTAACAAAGGATGGTTTTCCTGTGGAGGCTGAAATGTTTTCATGTCTGCTGTAGACCATTGATTGGAAATGACATTCCATTGAAAATGTCTCTGAGAACCATACATGGGTCTCCAGCAGGGAAGGGTTAAAGTTCCAGTGATTTTGCAGGCTGGATCAAATGTTCTTGAGAGGCTATTCTTCACATCTTGTTTCTTTGGTATTGGGATAGGGCGAGTAATCAAAGGTGACAAGCTTTCTCTTCTTGTCTGGTCCTACTCCTGGAGCAGAGAAACCCTCTTGTACATTGATCTGCACAGGCAGCTGCTGCAGGTCTATAAAGCAAAGAGTCTGTTCCAGGAAGGGCTTTGTGGTGTTACTGGAAAGAAGGGACAAATGTACCATTTTTTGTGACAAATATATATGCCTCTGCAAAGAGGAGGTTATATTACTTGTGGACTGTTTGTATTATGACTTAGGTTCCAGTTCTCTTTATAGTTTTTTTGATACTCAGCTATGGCAAAGATAGTGTTGGTTTATTTGGCAGTTGCTAGTCTACTCTGGATATTTGGTCCCCACAGTCTTCTGAGTCTGACAAGTTGATGGTGTTCTAGTGGAAGTATGCAATAACTTACATACTGCACACTTTTTAATTACAAGTGTATAATTAAAGAAGAAAAGGCAATGTGCAAATTACAAATGCTTGCTATCCCAGTTTTCTTGGATTCCAGCAAAGGAAAAGAAGAGAGAAAGGGATATGGTAAAAATATGCATCTGCTAAATGTTGGACACTTTGTAGGCATTATTATATCAAACTTTCCATGATATTTTTACCAATTCAATAATCAGCAAATGAATCTGAAAGTGTTGAACTAGTTTGAGAAAAACATATATCATATCATATGTAACTGAAAACGGACATTAAATAAGGTTAAAAGCAATGAAGAGAAATGTCAGTTTAAGGCCACACAACCTATGTGATCTATCACATGGAAAATTCTTATAATTTAAAGTTTCATTTGTAAATCCAACCCTTCCCCTCTTAAATGATATTGAACTTTTCTCTCAAGTAGCTGCTATTTTACATCTACTTCATCTTCTGTGGAATCATCTAATGAACATATAGGAGAGACAATACCCTGTGGATAGATCCATTCAAATCAGAATAGACTAACAGAAATATTTCTACTCAAACAGTTATAGGTGATAAAGTTATTTGAGATACCTTGCACCTGATCTACTATTCTAAATTTTCATAAATTATTTCTTTCTCTCTTGGCCACACTGTTGGACTTCTGATTCATTCTTATAATAGCAGTTAGGATGTTCAGCACTATTACCTAATGTCTTAAAAAACTTAGCCACTATAATGACTTTTTGTTTTTGAACCCAGCATCCCAACTCCCCAATTAATTCCTCCCTTGCCACATCTTGTCATGGCCTGTTGTAACAAATAATGTTTTTTTTTTTTAATATAAAAAGGTGGATTCCAAGGAATGAACTTGTAGTGCAATTAATACTGGTCATTCCTTTTTGTATAAAATACAATAGTTGCCAGAAGCTAAGAAACTTGGTGTTTAAAAAGAAAGAAGAGAGGGCCAGGTGGTGACACACTCAATTAGGTATACATATAACCATGTATTAGGACCCAGATTTGAAGCCCTCACCCACCCACCTGTAGGGGAGAGCCCACTTCACTAACAGTGGAGCAGGTTTGCAGGAATCTTTCTCCCTCTCTTTGTTGTCCTCCTTCCTCAGTTTCTCTCTGTCCTGTCTAATGAAAATAGAAAGAAAGAAAGAAAGAAAGAAAGAAAGAAAGAAAGAAAGAAAGAAAGAAAGAAAGAAGAAAGAAAAAGGAAAAGAAATGGCTGCTGGGAGCAGTGGGTTTGTAGTGCTGGCACTGAGCCCCAGTGATAAACCTGGTAGCAATAATGAAAAAAGAAAGAAAGAAAGAAAGAAAGAAAGAAAGAAAGAAAGAAAGAAAGAAACACATATTAACTTCCAGAAAAAAAGACTTGTCAAGACCCTTTCTTGTAAGAGCAAACCTTCCAAATAGAAATCAAGTTAGATATAATTTGAAAGGAGTGGGTAGATGTCTTCTGCTATTTCCTATTGTCTTGTCATATATGGCACATATATACGTGAGTGTTTTCAATCTCGCTTATATTAAAAAGAAAGGTAACCAAATGAGAAAAATCAAATGTAATTAGTTTTACCTAAATTGTAGGTTTTCAGAGCAATTAATGAAACTGAAGGTTGAAAGCTGCTTGTTAAGCAAATCAAAGATCAAGAATATATTTCCTTTACTGAATGTCATTCCTATGTAAACCAACCTACACAAACTATTTTCACATCTGAAATATAGCAAGTGTGTAATTAGAATATTTAGCAGAAACTGTGACTTAGTCATATCATGCTTTCCTGGATTCTTATCTACAACATATCTCTATCCCAGACTCCATTGCTAATTCTTATTAAACCAAAGTACTCCTGAGTTTGAGTGTAAACTCAGGTTTCTTTCTTTCTTTCTTTCTTTCTTTCTTTCTTTCTTTCTCTCTCTCTCTCTCTCTTTATTTCTTTCTTCCTTTCTTCCCTCCTTCCTTCTTTCCTTCCTTCCTTCCTTTCTTTTTTTTCTTTTCTTTTCTTTTTTGCCTCCAGGGTTATTGCTGGGGCTCGGTGCCTGCAGTACAAATCTACTGCTCCTGGAGGGCATTTTTTTCCCTTTTGTTACCCTTGTTGTTTATCATTATTGTTATTATTGTTGTTATTGCTGTCATTGTTGTTGGATAGGACAGAGAGAAATCAAGAGAGATGGGGAAGTTAGAGCGGGGGAGAGACAGACAGACACCTGCAGACCTGCTTCACTGCTTGTGAAGTGACCCCCCTGCAGGTGGGGAGCCAGGGGTGCTTGAATCCGATTCTTATTCTGCTCCATGTGCGTTTAACCTGCTGTGCTACCTCCTGGCCCCCTAAACTCAGATCTTTAGTTATCCCATGAAAATAAGTACTTCCTTCCCGTCTGAAATCCCATTCCCCAATCTTAATACTGGTATTAACACCTACCCACAATGGTGTGTGATTCTGAGGGTGTTGTTCACAAAGTATTAAGCAAACTACCTTTCAAGTAGCCTAGCCTAATGCATATATTAACCAGTATTATTTTTGTTTCATTGACTACTGTAGCATAAATATAAATTATAAATTATTCATGAGACAATTATTGTTTTTGATACCAGTTAGTTTCATATTATCATTATAGAACTCATATGTCCATTTAGTTGTGATATGAACAGTTAAATATCTATACATAGAGCTCTAGGTAACAGGGAGACAGGAAAATACTAATCACTTCCCTTGCTTGATCTTTGGCTTTACTAAAAAATAAAAGGTCCTTTGTTTTTTTCCTGTTGAGAATAGAAAACTGTAGAGAAGGATTTTTTAAATTTGTATTTATAAAAAAGAAACACTGACAAAAACCGTAGGATAAGAGGAATATAACTCCACACAATTCCCACCACCAGACCTCCATACCCCAACCCCTCCCCTGATAGCTTTCCTATTCTTTACCCCTCTAGGAGTATGGACCTAGGGTCATTATGGGGTGCAGAAGGTAGAAGGTCTAACTTCTGTAATTGCTTCCCTGCTGAACATGGACATTGACAGGTCAATCCATACTCCCAGCCTGTCTCTCTCTTTCCCTGGTGGAGCAGGGCCCTGGGGAAGCAGGGCTCCAGGACACATTGGTGGGGTCATCTGCCCTAGGTATTTCAGTTGGCGTAATGTTAGCATCTGGAACCTGGTGCCTGAAAAATAGTTAACATATAAAGGCAAACAAATTGTTGAACCTAAAGGGTAGAATAGTTCATATGAAGAGTTTCTTTTTTTTGGGGGGGGTCCTTCATTTGGTAGAAAGTTAGTAGGCCTATTTTAGGTATATTCCAAAGGGCCTATGACTATACTGGTTTTTTTTTTTTTTCTTTCCTGAGTCTGACATCTAATATGCAGGTGGATCCAAGTTATTGTCTGGAGAGATGATGTCATGGCTGGAAAAAGGACCAGAAAGCTGAATCAGGAAGAGAGTAGCTCCCAAATATGAGAAAGGTGTATAAATATTATTGATCGTAAACCCCACTGATTTGAGAAGGATTTTTTTTTTAAAGCAAAAGCCAACAGAAACCAAAAGCTGTTGTTCTGGAAGTCATTAAAAAGCTTGAGCTTGTCTCACTTATTATGATTCCTACAAATTCCAGAAGGATCAATATGGAATGGTTTCACTCATGGGCAGAACTTAAGAAACAACAATAGAAAGGGGAAAGACAAAGTATATTAGTTGGGTGTATTGCACCAGATCAAAGGGCTCTAGAAAAGGACAGGGAGAGAGGTGGTTGTGGGGGAAAGTGTTCAGGTAATGATGGAAAAGGACCTAAGTTAGGGGTGAAAGTTTTGCAGAAACTTATCATGGCAAGATGGGAAATTGTACCCATGTGACAACAATTGTACTACAAAGCATCAAACTCCCAATAAAAAATATCAAACAGCTTGAGCTTGAAAGAATCATGTTTAGTGAGATAAGTCAAAAAGATAAGGATGAATATGAGAATATCTTACTCATAGATGGACTTTAAGGAACAAAACAGAAAAGAGAAATTAAAAGTAAAACTTAGAGAAGGGTGAGAGGAGGGGGTGGCCTGTGGTCCTGGTGTATGATGATGGAAAAGGACCTGAACTGAAGGTAAGAATGTTTTATAGACACCTATGAAAATTTACCTATTGCCAACAACCATTAACTCCCCAATAAATGATTTTAAAATTAATTAGAAAGACTTTATCTTAAAAAACGCTTAGTGGAAATACTTTACCTAAACCAATTCATAAAATTTAGACCATAAGATACCTTTCCAATGTGGTGTAATTATATAAGCATAAACCCAAGAGAAGTAAGAATTCTGAGCTAGCATCCACATTCTCACAAGTGCATTGGAGTCTTGGTCATAGAGAACATTTGGTAGTTTTGTTATTTGCATTGAACTCAACATATCTTTGCAAAGAAAACAGCATATGTATAATTATGTCTGCTTCTCTTTTTAAGACACTGAGAAATTGAAACAGATTCTATTTTATAAAGAGCATGAGGTAAGTACAAAATGTACCCTCCTATGATCTCTGCAATAAATATTGTAGGAAATACATCCATACTGTATTTTAAACAATTATTTACTATACTGCTCATAGTTTTGCATTAAGTTTTTTAAAACATTTTATTTATTCATTTATTGATAGAGATAGTGAAAAGTGAGAGGTAGGGAGAGAAAAAGAGGGATATCTACAACATTGCTTCCCTGCTTGTGAAACTTTCCTTCTAAAAGTAGCACTAGGAATTTGAACACTGGTCTTCCTGATCTGTAATATGTGAGCTCAATTGGGTGAACACTGTCAAGTTTACCTAATTGAGTTTCAGATTTTCATTACATAGCAAAAATTCAACATAAGTCGAAAACTAATGTGTATTTCTAGTCTCTTTCTGTTCTATGAAGCATCTGGAAATCTAGCCATGCATTGAACCATGCATTAAACTATAGTTTTTTGTTGAGGAACTTCAGATCTCCTGGAAAAAATAACAAGGAAATCTTGAAACCACTTTTCTGAAAAGATCATTAAAAATATCACTCTCCAGAAAGGAGCAAATATTTTTTTCCAAAGGGGGTAGTTTAGCATATTTAATTTTATACAATAAGTGAATATACATTAATTTAAAGCTTTTATTACATCTAAATAAGCTATTGTGCCAGGTAATGGGGTATAATGCAATGAGCATGTACTTAAGAAAGTAAAGTGGTGTGTCAATCCCCATCTGAATGGTCTAGTGATTCAGATACTATCTCTTTTAAGGTATTGACTTCTTCATAGGATCTGTGGAAGGACTTGAGACACAGAGCATCAACTACTTTGTTCTAATTTTGGTTTTAATATTGTTTCTATCCAGGGTATGGAGGAAGATGTTCAAATCTACTTGAACACAGATATTTTCTATAATGCCTAAATAAAGACATTTTTTGGTAAAACAAACAAATATAAACATATAAGTAGTCATATGAAACTCTCTTTCCAAATAAGCATACAAACACTAATATAAACCTAAAGAAAAATTTATTGAATAACAAACAACATATAGATGAATTAAAAGACCAGAAATGAGGACCATATGGATAAGAATTTACTTAAAATACACATAGGCTTAGTGGGGAAAGAAAAAAGAGAAAATTGCTGGCAAAAGAAGTGATTTGGTAGTGTGCCAAATGTGAAAACATTTGAATAAATAATTTAAGTTTAGAAGCATTAAATTATGTTTTCTTTCATAATTGTGCTAGATAGTGAACGAAGAGAAATAACAATGAGGTTAGTGTCACTCACTGTATACATGTAGGCATTTTTGTAAAGACTTAGTTAAAGACCATTTCCTTTTGGAATTATCTGGGTGAGCTTTAAAAATAAAGTTCTTACCTAGGACATCGGTGTCATATAGAGCGCAGTATTCCAGCGAGCACTTGCACGTGTGAGCACCTTCTGCTTTAGTTTCAGCTTGAAGTTCACCTGGCGTTAAGCAATGAGAGAACCATAGAATATAGACTAGACTATATCAGTGTGGAAAAATGAAGATTGCTCAATTGTGCTAGGTGATATGAAGGTGCTCTCGAAACACAAATCCATTACCGATTCATTCATTCATTAATTCATGTATTTTGCGATTTCTCCACTCTGTGTTGACTTTTTTTTTTTTTGATGGGGAGATAGAAACAAAAAGGATCACAGGTGAGGATACAGTGGGACTGAGCTTGCACCTGGGTCACATACATGACAAAACAGCATACAACCCAACTGAGTGATTTTGCTGGGTCTGCCACCTCCTACTGGCTCACCACCTTGCTTCTCTCTCTCTCTCTCTCTCTCTCTCTCCCTCTCTCTTTCTCTCTCTCTTTCTATATTCTCTGCTGTTACACCTGAATATAAAAATGAACATTTTTTAAAATTTTACATAGGACATACATATATTGCTCAAATAAATATAATTCCATAAAATATTCTGATCCTAGGTTCTGTTTCAAATAAAACACATGCATAAATATATCTTTTTTCTGTTGAATATGCATACACATGCAGATTAGAATCAATTTCCAACCCTTCTTTGGCAATATATTGCCAATAATTATATATATGATTCAATTGAATTCTCACCCTCTAGGATAAGAATATTTTTCATTTCTTCTTCATCCACCTGTGCCTTAAAATGCTAATCTGAGACTTCTAAGTTTGAATTTGTACTCCTAAAATAATGTCACTATTGCTTTTTAATCCGCCCATTCTCCAGTGTCCTTTAATACCATCTCAAAGATCTTTATCACATGCCTGTGATAGGTATGAGTTTTCAGAGGAGACAAATGGCCTCTGGTTTGATAAATTACCCTGTTCCAGGTTCAAGAATGGTACTCATGGATTTTAAGAGGGGCACAACATAAATAAGACACACAGGTACAAGTATTTAGTACAAAGCCTTTGGCACCAGATAGAGGGAAAAAAAATACAAACAGCAAAAGAAAAGGCAAATCAGCCTATATTTCAGTTTTCAATATGTTCCTTGTGTCTGCTTTTGGGGGACACCAAAGTATAAGCAATAAGTTTGTCTCCTTGAAGAAAGTCCCCCTTTTTTATGATTAAACTTTTTTTTAAGATTTTTAAAATTATTTATTTATTTATTTCCATTCTGTTGCCCTTGTTGTTTTTATTGTTATAGTTATTGTTGTTGATGTCTTCCTTGTTGGATAGGACAGAAAGAAATGGAAAGAATAGGGGAAGACAGAGAGGGGGAGAAAAAGATAGACACTTGAAGACCTGCTCCACTGCCTGTGAAGTGACTCCTCTGCAGGTGGGGAGCTGGGGGCTCGAACTGGGATCCTCGTGCTGGTCCTTGCGCTTTGTGCTACATGAGCTTAAGCTGCTGCACTATCGCCCAACTCCCAACAATTAAACTTTTAACATTCTTCTGCCAAGTAGCTTTATTTGCAAAATACCCTAATGACTTACCAGTCTTTGAAGACTAAACTTGATGACCTATTATTCAGTTCTCTGAATGCTTTCAGCATTTATTTATTTTATCCAACCAACTGATTGATTCATTCCTTCTCACAGAATCTGTGTTTGTTCATCCTAATCTTACTCTTTTTTTTTTTTTGCCACCGAGAATATTACTGGGGCTCTGTGCCTAAACAATTTCACCATTTCAGATGGCCATTTCTTCCTTTCTTCTCTTCCTTCCTTCCTTTATACTGGGTGAGAAACAGAAAGGACTGAGAGGGAGAGACAGAGGGGAAGAAGCAGAGGAAAGAAGAGACAACGGCAGCACTGCTTCATTGCTCCTGAAGCTTCCACCCCTGCAGGTGGGAACTAGGGTTTCCACCCAGGTCTTCTCACATAGTAATGTGTATGCTTTACTGGGTGAGCCACCACATGGCCCCCATCTGTTTCTTGTTGCACTGAATATTATACTCTTTTTTTTTTTTTTGCTTTCAAGGTTATTGCTGGGTCTCGGTGTCTGCACTACAAATCCACTGCTTCTAGAGACTATTTTTTCCCCCTCTGTTGCCCTTGTTATTTATCATTGTTGTTGTTATTGCTGTCCTATCATTGTTTTTGGATAGGATAGAGAGAAATCAAGAGAGGAGGGAAGACAGAGTAGGGGAGAGAAAGATACCTGCAGACCTGTTTCACCACTTGTGAGGTGACCCCCCATACACACACACACTGCAGATGGGGAGCTGGGGGTTGGAACTGTGATCCTTATGCTGGTCCTTGCTCTTTGGGCGATGTGTGCTTAACCCGCTACACCACCGTCCAGCCTATACTCTTAATTTTTATCAATCTAGAGTCAATCAATTTTGAACAGCCAAACAGGGAGACCTCCAATTTTCATTTCAATATTGGGATACCGAGCAGACACCAAGTCAGCATATTCATGGACTGGACCCTGATCCTTTCAACTTGACTGAAACCATGAGTGAGTAATTTCATCTTGCTGATCCTCATCTTTCTTCACCTGCAAAATGGGAAGAGCAAAGTTCATTTCTGATATCTATTCTGAACTAAGTAAAATTTTCATATTTTTCTGTTGATAGTTGTTTCCTTCCCACATGTACTTAAATTATTATTCTTTTTAACTTAACTCAAAAGATAATTTCTTGTTATCCAAGACAGGACTCATTTACTGTCATTGTGAACATAAAATGTTGCCTTGAAAATCATTATAAATATGCATCACTGATATCTGCCATTAGAAAATTCAAGTAAATTAGGTAACATTTGAAATAACATTTACTATAAGAACATTGCATTATTTTTTTCATACTATACAAAATTTATAAAACAATATTGTCTCAGTTCATGTGTTGACTTTTAACTGTCTTGAATTGTATATACTATGTACAACATGTAAATACTACAACGTTTGTTTTTCAGATTTTATGAAAAAAAGTTTCCATATAAAGAGAATGAATTAGTCTTCAGAGAATGCCAAGACTGACCACCATACAGAAAACCTAAATATGATTCTCCCCATCTTCCACACACACTTCTAGGAAATAGAAGTCCAAGTCAAGGTCCAGCAGGGTTGGTTTAAGCCAAGTTTTTTCTAGGTTGGTTGAGGGACACAAAGTGTCTGTGAACTCATATTATTCTTCTCCATTTGTGTGTGGAGAGAGACATAAAGAGTTCTATGGTGTATCTTCTCAGAATTATACCATGAGAACAGATCAAGTCCCAACCTATGGACTCACTTAACTTCATTTATTACTTAGAAGCATCATCTCCAAATGCCATGCTAATGGGGTTTATGGGTTCAAATTGGGGGCTTGGGGAAATTAATACTCATGCAACAGATGGTAATAGTCATCATATGAATATACTTCCTGTATTCTTATTTCATTGAGAGTTTAAAATAGCCTTTGCTTTCTCTTAGGTTGGTATTTAAAGTCATTTTTCATGAAACCTTTATCTCTGTGCATCACAATTTCTAAACTTTAACTTTGTACTTTTGTCAAAGGGGAGACCAAACTTTGGTTTTCTCCAGTTATGTCTCTAACTTTTTATTCAGAGATAGCTCCAATAGTAGAAAAGATCTGAAAATGTAGTTGGCATTAATGTTTGGCCATCAGATGGGCCCCTTGCACACAAAGTCAGTAGAAACATATTTTTGTCACATGTTCATAAATTTCTTAAAGAATGAAAAATCAGAGATCCCGAAAAATAGATAAATGAATATACAACTGAAAAGAAAGTTGTTGACACTTAACGCATTGGTTCAATTTTATTCACATTTTATTTTATTTTAAATTTTATTATTGGGGGAACTAATGGTTTATAATCAACAGTAAAAAAAAAACACCAATAGTTTGTACATGCATAACATTTCCCAGTTTTCAATATAACAATACAGCTCCCACTAGGTTGGTTCAATTTTTTTATGCCAAAGTCAAATATTATTTTAATTCATCCCACCTCTGTTATCTATATATTTCTTTCTATATTTCTAAGTGCAGAAAAGCAAACACACTTGTAATATTGCACATGTGTGTCAACATATGTCTAAAGAGGGCTGGCAAGATAGCTTATTTGGGAGAGTACCTGATTAGCCAGGCATATACCCAGGTTTAAGACAAGACCCCACTAAACTGACTGTATGTGTGTGGGGTTCAAGAGGGTGGCCATACTCTGATTCTTTTCCTTCTTTTTCTCTGTCTCTTTCTTTATATCTGAAAAAAAACAAACAAACAAGCAACAGCAACAACAACAAAAACTATCAGAATGTGGTGTTGGAGCACCTGGTTAAGTGTATACACTGCAGTATGCAAGGACCCCGGTTCAAGTCCCTGGTCTCAACCTGCAGGGGAAAAGCTTCACAGATGATGAAGCAGGACTGCAGATGTTTCTCTGTCTCTCCTCCTTCTCTTTCAATTTTTTTTTAAAAAAATTTATTTATTTATTTATTATTGGGTAGAGACAGAGAGAAATTGAGAGGGGAGGGAAGATAGAGGGAAAGAGACAGAGAGACACCTACAGAATGCCCCACCATTTGTAAAGCTTTCCCCTTGTAGGGACCAGGGGCTTTGTACCTGGGGCCTTGTACACTGTAATGTGTATGTTTAATCAGGTGCGTCACTACCTTCTCCCCTCCAATTTCTCTCTGTCTTTATTCCATAATAAATGAAAAATATTTTTAAAAATCTTTAAATATATTGTCCTAGAGGAGTGTATATATTATTTTATAATATATACACAAACCAATCCAAAATTCCCCTTTGATTAAATGCTAAAACTAGAATATATCCTTTTATATGTTAAAAATAAAAGTATTGAGGAGTTTAAAAGATGGTTCAGCAATATAGCAGATTTCTGAATTTATGTGAGACCCTAGCTTAGACCTCCACCACCACATGAGACCACCAAGGACAGCACCAGGGGAGTTCCACTGATGGTAGAGCACTGCTATGGTATCTCATCTCTCACTGTGCCTTTTATCTTGAATCAAAAAATAAAAATAAACAGGACTGCAGGTGCCTGTCTCTCTCCTTTTCCCTCTCCTCTTCCCCTCTCAGATCCTCTCTGTCTCTATCCAACAAAATAAAAATAAAAATAAGTGATCTGCAAGGCTGATCAGTAGTATCATGTATGTGTAAAGAGCTGGACTTATCCCCTGGCACTAAATGAAAACAAATCAGTACTGGGTAGAACTTCTATGACTACACCTTTATAATAACACATCAGCCCTTTGGGCTGCTTCTCACAGGCTGCCTGGTCCTTTAACACATATATTTTATCTTTAATATTTTCTCAAATTTTATCTAGTAGATCCTGATGAATCTAAGTGTAGGCATTGTAGATATTTGAGATTTCAAATGAATAACTCTTTCATTTAGTTAATAGCTGCAGCAGAGCCATAAAACCGTAATAGTTTATGACTTTCAGGACATAACCTGTAACCACAGACAATATAAATTATATTGCACTGCACTTTACAATCCTATGAAGCACACATAGGCTCTCACCATGGGTGTGTAATCTGGAAGGTGGAGGTGAAGCTGGAAGCAACTGTTTGTTACCTGTTGGCTAAAAATATACCTTCATCTTATGACCCAGTGAATCATCATTTTGAGCCCAGGCATCCAGTCTGTCATCCTGAATCCAATGCTGACCATAAAGAAAAACCATTAGTGAAGAAATAAAGAAGGTATTTTCAATTCATTCCCAGCTTATGTTGCTACTTGCAACACAAATGAAAAAATCAAAATCACTTTTTTTTGCTGTAGATATTACTAGTTATTTTCAAGTAGACAAATATTAGTATAAGTGTAAGGTATGAGAGAATGAGTACAACTGAGCCCTGGCTAGACCTTTTGGTGTTTTTGTTTTGCCCTAGTATCCATTAAGAAGATTCAAGATGATATTATCCTTCCTGAATTGTTCATGTGACTTCTAAATCCTGCTTCATGTCTAGGCTTAAGGTTAGGCCTCTGAACCAAAAGGAGAAGATGAACCCTGATTCTGTAAATGGACCGTCTAAATAAAAAATGAAGATAATAGAGCTTCAGAAATTGTTAAGGGCCAGAGGGAGAGAGGAAGGCAGTCTGGCTTTTGAAATGACGAAACGCCACTCACATCTTCACTGCACCTGCTGCCTGAGAAGTGCTGTATTATTGAAGAGGCCTGTGGTCCGATCTGCATCTCAAATAGCTGATTTGTAGATGAGGTCATTCATTTTGTGTTCTGTATGTTTGCTGTGCTGGGGAGGGGCTGTTGCCTAGCAGTGGCCACAGGGTCCCTGCAGACTCCTTTGAGTCAGAAGCCCCTGCACCCATTCTGAATCCAAAATCCAGGATTGACTTTCATGAATAAATCTCTGAAATATCTAATGCATTTATAAGTTCAAAGCAAGGATGTATGATGAGAAAGGCTTTTCTTTAATGATTTTGGTTTATCAGCTTACGTATAACAGAAGTTAAAGAATAATCTAGTTAATGTTTCTGTTTCTCCACTATCACACAAATGGGTAATACCTGAGTGCTTAAACAAAGTGCCTTACTTTGGTGATGTCAAAGAAAAGCTTATTATTTCATTACATGATCAGCAGAGAAATTAAAACATGATGTCTTTCATACTATATAGATAGATAGATAGATGTTAGAACCATATTAAGATAATTCAACTCCCAAGTCAGTTTTATCACTTCAAAATTTTGTTAATCCACTGACTTTTGCTATCTGTGAGCAAACGTGTGTATATTAGTGTATATACAAACTCACGTATTTCAACCACATTTACTTTCCAATAAAAACCTGCAAAAAATAGTGATTAAATATCAGCTAATGCCTTTATAATTCAGAATAGTTATATACTTTACAAAAGAGTACAGATACATTTTACATGACTTGTGTATTAAAGTGTATCTTCACAATTTCAAATAATAGGAAAAAAAGAGATTAGATAATTCACTTATGGAAATTAGAAACTAGGAAGAGTATTCTAAATGTATTTACAATTAATCCTATGTGTAATAGATGTGCATCTTCTCATATTATTTCTTGAGAAATATATCTTTGTTTTATTTTCTTATAGAATATTATCTAAAGCTTTTCTTTCTGGCCATAGACTAGCTTTTTGGATTAGGAACATGCTATAAGATTAAGGAAAATTTATCAAGATAATGGGGGATACCTAAAGTAATGCAAGGACAATGAAAAAAAAAAAGAAGACTTGGTCTTATGACTTAGCAACCAAAACATACACACATACGCATACATACACCTCAGTATCATTCCACAAAGTATCATATGTAGCTTTCTTGGATAAAACTAACCACATAGCCCATAAACAATTAATTTAATTTACCAAATTAGAAAATTACTTCAATTAAATGTGCTCAGTAAGAGAAGTTTCTTTGGTTCCAAAAAGATATCATGGAAGCAACCAGAAGGAAACCTGAAACCAATGAATTACTTTTGTATTTTGTAGTTTTAGAAGATAGACAACACTATCAAAAATAATGCTGAGATATTAATTTCTGTCTTGCAATTACAAGAACATGAGAATAGTGACCTATATATGCAAATTAGTCTGTACTTCCTAACCTTTTAAAAACACTTCACTACAACTGAACCTCTTTAGAATTACAAAAATGGAGGTTAAGAAGCTATCAAGGTCATTTAACAAACTCAGACCAGGAAAAGAATCTTAACATAATTCTGGACATATGTATATTGAGAACTGTAGACTTAATACATCAATAGTCTAGGCGATATTTAGCATGTGCATTATATATTAATCCATATTTTTCAAATTAACATTTAAATTTAAATATAAATAAAATAAAATTTTGATTTTTTTAAACATAGTTCTGGAAATATAATCTCCATTCTGATGTGGAATTCAGAAGACTTCAGTTTTTTCAAGAAGACTGAGTAGAAAAGATCAATCAAATGCTGACTATTGTTAGCTATACCTATTTGCATATGATAATCAAATTAAAAAATATTAGTAACACAAGGTACCCAGAAAGAGCTGAATTTACATGGAGATATGTCATATGTTTGATCTTTTTTTATGAAGCAACAGCCCTCTTTATTTACAGTTCTTGGCCATAGATTAATGAGCTAGAGATGGGTCTCTGGTTCTCAAGATAAGGCTCAGAGAACTTATTTAATGCATATAGCACTGAAGCTGTTAATCATGGTTTCCTTGTAGGAAACTAGCATTGTAAGTCCACCAGAAGAGTCTTATGGGAATTATAAGACTGCTATTTAATAAAGTATACTTTGAATGGAATGTATTTTTTTAAGCTTTTGTTTGGTTTTGTTACAATAGTCAAGTCAATGTGAACAAGCAAGTTAAATTTGCAGGGATAGCCTATATACCAGAAAGAATATCAATGATTAAAAAAAAGAAAAAGAAAAACAAAACAAAGTATATCAATGACAGCAGAGTCTATATTAAAACTTGAATGGTGTGTACACTTGCAATATCTTAGATTGAAATAGATTTTTTGTGATGTTACCATGAAGAAAATAACCTCAAGTTTTGTTTTTTTTTTTACTCCCTTCCAAAAAGACTTACAAGCTGCCTCCACCTTCTGCACTAATGAGAAAAGGTTAATTTGCACAAATTGCATATTACTTGATTTTAAGATGTTGGTTGTATGGTGACATATTGGTCAGTCTTTTTAAAATAAGGGGATCTTATTTTTTTTTCTTAGTAGATCCAAACCAAATTGTATTTGCCTCTCATTCACACACACACACACACACACACACACACACACACACACACACACACACACACACACACAAGAAAGACATTGAGAGTTCCTCAAGCCTTTCCCCTTCTCTTTCAAAAAAGCCTCCCAGTGTGTTGCGGTGTTGACAAGTGGTAACATGAAGACAAGTGCATCTGAACTTAATGAGCAATTCATCTGCACGCTGAGATTTAGGGAGGGTAAAAATAAATCCACTGCAAAGCTGTTCAGGTTGGAGAGGGAAAAATCTTATTTATCATGCTGCATAACGAAGAACCAATCCACTTGTCCGTAAACTCACAACAACCAATGTGACAGCTATTTTGCATGCTTGTGTTGGAAGACCCTGTCTGCAGAATCCAAGTCACATCAATCAGCCTCTGTTGATTTTTTTTCTTCTGCTTCTTGGCTATCTACTGCACCCTACATCATACCTGATAATAAATTAATAAAAATAGTTACTTTATTATAAACTGCATGACATATAAAGGTGCAAATATTAAATTAGGTGAATATGGAATCACCATTGATAGCACAATGTAACAACAGCAGAAACAGGGCTGGTCTATGAAGGAGGCTGGGGGTGGGGAGGGGTACATCCTCTGAGGAGCCTTTTGAATAAATGATAGTGCTGTTGGTTTGCACTAATACCATGGGAGACTGTCATCCCACAAAAGAGCTTTGTTAAGCTCAGATTTTAATTCCAGAAGGAGTGTCTAATTTATACTCCATAGTAGACTGAAAATTATGCATACACTACTTCACATTTCAGCATTTCAGAGGTATCTTTTTTTTTTTTAAGATACCAGTGGGAGACAACAACAACAAAATCTAAAGCTGGATTCTCTTCTACCCAATACTAACCACCTAGGACTTTGTCATCTTCACTCTGCTTGAGATTAGAAAAATCAGGAAGATTCTCAAATCCAATGAATATTCAACTCTAAAGAATGTATGTGATATGTGCGTGTGTGTGTATGTGTGTGTGTGTGTGTGTGTGTGTGTGTGTGTGTGTATCAAGTATAAATACTAATAGTAGTAAATTCTGTGGTGTTCCCTACGTCAATAGTGCATAACCCTGTGCTTTTCTTAATAGGATTTATGCTTGTCGGCTCTCTCTATGCCCTGCCATACTAGATAAAGGGAAAGCAGAGTTCCCGTGGCAACCATAGTCACTCTACTCCCAACTGTTGGCAAATTCCTCCTGAGCATAAAATAGGCAATGTGAGGGAAGAATATGTCCGCTTATACATAAACATGATGGACTCCTATCTGGAAGCCAAAGGTATCCAGGCCCTGATTGAATTTAGATTTTCTGATTGTTGGCCCAGATACTTCTATTAAATCTTCCCTTTGAAACATCTGCAACTGAAAAACAAGAAAATCTTAATGCTTTCCAGATTCAAACCCATTTCTAGACAAATGTCATCCAGAATCCATGGAGGATGGAGGAAGCAGAACTCTTTATGCATCTGCTCAAACTGAAAAGGTTATTTCACTGTCTTCAAGATGACTCTTGAGCTGCAGGCAGTGCTGAGGGCTGCGCCCTGAATGCAGGGTTGCTAGGAGATAAGTCTAGCTTTCAGCTGGCATTGGCTAGAGTTATCTCTAATTGACAGCTCCTTACCCTAAGGGTCTAATTCTAACCTTGAGACCAAGACTATAATGAGAGGGCAGCTTGCCGTCACCCCTGTCTCTGGGTAAGGCAAGGAGATTACTGGGGCCTGTTTTTCTGGGTTTTGTTATGTTTCTTAAGGATGGAGACACAGAGAATGACACTGCGACTGCTGTGTGTAGCTCCGCCTGCATCACTGGGGCCTTGTTCCATCCATGTCACCTGAATAAACTTTCTCTTTCAGTTCAGATGGCCTCCCTTTGAAATAATTAGTGCATGCAAGGAGGAGAGGCTTTCAGGGGACTTTGAAATATCTTGGAATTTGAGCAGAAAGGTGGATTTAAAAGAAGGAAGAAGCAGAAGAAGAAAATGAATGAATGAATGAATGAATGAATGAATGAATGAAAAGAAGGGGGAGGAGAAGAGAAAAAAGGAAGAAAATGAAAGAAAACACTAGATCTCCACTGTTCCAGTTCTGACTCCTCCTACCTCCCCACCCCCTCAATGTTATTAATAGCTTTCTCTGAAGTCTCTACTGCTTATAAGATATTATTTAGGACTTGAAGTCAAACAATAAAGCAACAAGCCACAAAAGGAAGAGATTAGCAGATCTGGAAAAAGAAGGATTTTTTTTTAAATGTGGCCAGTCCTGCAAATGTGTTGACTTATTTTTCTGAACAAAACAGCATAGTTCAGTGTAATTTATATAAAGCCTGAAGCTAGTACACATATAGGTTGATGGATCCTTTGCATTGTGAGGCATCTACTAAGCAAGTGGGGCAGAAAAACAAAACAATAAAAAAACATAAAAAAAAAACCAGTCTCCTGTGTACAGATTAATGAATTTGACAAGGAGGACATATCTGATACAAGGAAAAATTACTCCAATTGGAGGTT
Organism: Erinaceus europaeus; assembly: GCF_950295315.1. Lineage (NCBI taxonomy): Eukaryota > Metazoa > Chordata > Mammalia > Eulipotyphla > Erinaceidae > Erinaceus > Erinaceus europaeus. The sequence continues at coordinate 36,282,815 of NC_080164.1, read as the reverse complement.
GTAACTATTTCTCTTACAGCACATGGTCCCAATGCTAAATGCCAATGACTATTTAGGGAAAAAAAAATAGTAAGTTTGTATTTTGAATCTGAATGTAGCAGTTTCAACAATTTCAGTACTTCTGTAAGGATATTGTTTTATCGGGGTGCTTTTTTCTATTTGATGAGCACATTTTAAACATGGAACTTACAATTTTACTAAGGATTATAACACTTGGAACAAGATATTATTTCTTTTTCACACTGGGAACTTGTACAAGATTCATTTTAGTTGTAAGTAGGGTTCTGGAGTCACACTTACAAAGTCAAAATACAAGCAATGTGATTCTGTTTATCCTTTGTGATTATGAACATCCTAGACATCAAAGTCATAAAGATTTTTCAGTCCAACAAAAGGGGAGAGAAGTGGATGCATTTGACCAAAATCAAAGTATTTACTTGAGCAAAATATTTTCTTTTCCTCTCATTTCCTAAATGTTTTCTATAAATCCCTATAAAGCTAAGCTGTTTCTAAAAGAGATATTATTTTAAATACCTCATGTAAGAATATAATAAAGGTTATCTGTATAATGCTTTGATTTCATTTATTTAATCTGTAAGTATGATTTAGTAAGAAAGCATATCTAAACAAAAATGAGAGCAATTAATAAGGATTAATACTTTCTTCTTTTTAAAATTCTTTATATTGAATTAAATGCTAACTTAAAGATATGTGAAAATGGTATAGAATTTCCATATAAAGCACCCAGATCTAATAGTTCTGCACTCATTTTGTCTACTAACTTCCCAACATCTCTGTGTGTGTGTAGTAACTAAATACGTATTTACCAGATATTTTTTCTGAAACACTTCAGAACAAATTCAAGATAACATATCTCTTTACATCTAAGTAAGCCATTGTACTTTTCCTAAGAACAGGGATGCTTTTATATAATTATTGCACAGTTTTCTTATCAGGAAATTCAGATTCATTCAGTACAAGACTGTTACCTAATTCATTAAGGTAGATGTTTCAATTGTGAAAATAATATGCTTTATTGCAACATTTGTCTATTTCTGAGTAATCTCAAGCTCATACATTGCACTTAGTTCTCTAGAGAAGGTATTAATAATGATTAACAAGAAAGTCTTAGGCAACATATGGACATTAGACAGAGTACACGTGAGTACAAAGACATCAATTTTTTTAACTATTAAATATTTGAAAGAAGTAAGCATCCCAAGAAGAATCAGGCCACTGGATCTGGGGTATACCCTTCAGTATTATATCAAGTTCAATCTTCTCTAAAAAGAAGATTCTTCTCTCTCTCTCTCTCTCTCTCTCTCTCTCTCTGCCTTTCCCTCTCCCCACCCCTCTTTTTCACCAAACCTAAAGCACAAATTGGTCTGAACTCTATGAAAAATTTCAGTTTAGTATCTGTAAAAAGTCAGTGGACACATTTTTAAAATGCCCTTACACTAGTACTTTTACTATTATAGAGATTTTTCTATCACAGCTTGAGAGAGCTAATGAAAGAGGAAGAGGAAGATGATAGCAGGTGATAATGGAGAAAATAAAAAGAATGTATAGAAATTAAACTACGGGAGTCAAGTGGTGGTGTATGGGTTAAGTGTATACATTGCTGTTGGTGTGAGCCCCGATCATCACCCATCTGCAGGAGAAAATTTTCACTAGCAATGAAGCAAATGTTGCAAGTATCTCTGTCTCTTTCCCTTTTTATCTCCCTCTTCTCTCTCAAATTCACTCGGTGTTTTCAAATAAAGAAAAAGAAACAAACAGACTCTGGGAATGGTGGATTTGTTGTGCAGGCTCCAAGCTCCTGGGATAACCCTGGTAGTAATTTAAAAAAAAAAAAAAAAGAAGGAAAAAGGGTAAAAATAAAGGTAAGAAATAAAACTGCAGAGAAGACAAACTAAAGCTTAATGTTAATTTAGTTAGTTTAATTTTGTATATTTAATGATTTATTTTTATCATCACTAGGGATTCGCTGCTCCAAGCCAACTTTTTTTCATTTAGAAAGTAACAGAGGTAGAAACAGCAAAGAGAGAAGATATCACCACACCTAAGTTTTCTTCAGTGTGTAGTGGGGATCAGACTCTGACATGGGTCATGTGCATAAAAAAGCAACTCACTGGGGCCGGGTGGTGGTACACCTGGTTGAGTGCACACGTTGCAATGTGCAAGGACCCTGGTTCGAGCCCCCAGTCCCCACCTGGAAGAGGAAATCTTTGCAGGTGGTAAAGCAGGGTTGCAGGCATCTTTCTGTCTTTTTCCCTCTCTGTTTCTACCCTATAAATAAATAAAGATAATAACTTTAAAAAAAAAATAATAACCAAATGAAGTATCTTCCTGGCCTGAAAACTTAAATTTAAAATGATCATTGTATTTGAAGTCAGGCAGTGGCACAGTCAATTGAACACACACTTGATTATGCCCAAGGACCAGAGTCCAAGCCCATGATCCCCACCTGCTGGGGAGAAAATTCAGGAGCAGTGAAGCAGCACTGCAGGTGTCTCTCTTTTTCTCCATCTCTATCTTCCTATCCTTTCTCAATTTGTCTTCGGTTAATCCTATAAAAAGTAATATAAATACAAGGGGTGAGATGGCCACCAGAAAAGATGGTTTGGTCATGCAGGCACAGAACCTTAATGATAACCCTAGTGGCAATAAAAAGAAAAACAACAACAATAATCATAATTTTGTATTATTTTCTGGTCAAGAATAATATTTTATTTAAACAAAAACTCATCACTTTACCATTATGAATACTGTATTGATTTCCTTTTTAATCTTTTTATTTATTTATTGAATAAAAACAGCCAGAAATTGAGAGGGAAGGGGGTGACAGAGAGTGAGACAGAAAGACACAGGCAGCACTGCTTCACCACTTGTGAAGTTTTCCCCCTACAGGTGGGGGCCAGGACTTTGAACCTGGGTCCTTGAGCACTATAACATGTGCTTGATCAGATGCACCACCACCCGCCCCCTTTCTGTTATTTTTTTTTAAGCTTCAGAGGGACTATAGCCCTCCTTGTACTACCGTCAATTAGAGAGATAGACTATAATCTTTTGAGGTATAATTTTTCACAATGCACATGTCTGTGTGATAGCTGAGCACTTAAGGTATAGATTACATACACATAATACATGGTACTTACTTAACCTTTGCAGCCTTCTCTAAATTTCACCTTAGTTAAGTCCAACTTAAAGGGCCTTCACAGATGTATATAAAATCAATTGCTAGGGGCCGAGTGGTGACACACCGGTTTAAGTGCACATAATACTAAGTGCAAGGACCCGCCCAAGGATTCAGATTCCAGCTACTGGCTCCCCACCTACCAGGGGAGAGGGTTTGCTTTACAAGTGGTGAAGCAGGTCTGTAGTGTCTCTCTGCCTCTCTCCCTTTCTTTCTTCCCCTCCCCTCTCAATTTTTCTCTCTCCCTCTGTCCTACCCTATAAAAATTGGAAAAGAAAAAGCCTCAAAAGCAGTGGATCTGTAGTGCAGGCGCCAATCCCCAGCAATACCTTGGAGGCAAAAAAAAAAAAAAAGAAAAAAAGAAAGAAAGAAATATATAACTGCCATGCTTCTCACTGATGTATAGTAGGAGCTCTCAGGGTTTCACATGTATAAATATAGACCAACTTCCTTTGCAGAAGCACAATACAAATATTCCTCTTGCTGTCAACTGACCTCACCTTTATCCCCTGTATGTGCTTGCCAGCTCATAGAATTTTCTATACAATTAAAAGCAACATTTTTTCCCATGGTAAATGGTTCTCTTTACAATGCAATGTTATGTTTAGTCTTTCATACTTGTATTTCTCTTTCAAAACAAAGAGCTGGAACTTGGATCTATACTATAGATGAAATAGAATGTATGCCATGATTCCCATTTAGAAGTAAGAAGCTAAGAAACTAAGAAGCTTAGAAGCTTCTAGAAGACAGGTTGCTGAAGGTGAGAGAGGACATCTTCACTTTTTTTTTTTTATGAAAGCAACTGTGCAATTGACGATAGTATATTTGGATTAAGTTGAATTACACTTATTTAAAAAAAAGGTTACTGATGTTGACGTCTTACAAAGATGAAGTCAGTGGGATTTGGTAGAACTTGTGCTTGGTTTAATCCTGTTATAATACACTAACAAGAGATAACACTTTCTAATTACCAAAACATGTTTGGACACTAAACAAAGCCCCCAAGTGGGAGAGGAAACACTTGAAAATTACCAGTTATACATAATTATTATACAGTAATTTGTTTTCTCTTTGTTGAAGATGGTAATCAGGTAAAAATCAAATTACATGATGCTCACAAACAATTCAACTATAACTAGCATGGCTCTGACCTCTTCTAGTGCTTCTTCACTCATGCATAACTGAAAGTTCTACTGTAATATTCCAACATATTTTCTTCTTTTTCCTCTCACAATAAGGTGGAAGATAGCCTTCCTTTACAAGGAAAATGGACTAGTAAAATTAGGTAGTAACAATAATACGCGTATGAGAAGAAAATGCAGTTTCAGTGTGGGTTCACGAGAGGAGTGCCTAAATAACAACACTTATTATGAAAAAGACCCTCAGAATAAATTCATGCTGCTTGAGAGGTTCTCTGCTATAAGTCAATAGGAGATCAGTTTCCTGGAGCACACTAAGGTTAAATATAGGATATCTCTAGATGTATCCAATTACCCATAAGACTGCTATGTTTTATGTGACTATGTATATAGAACAGAACCTATAAATACCTGATACACCACTAACACACTTGGCTATCCTCATTGGAAGAAAAGGGGACTTTACCTTAAAACTACTTCACAACCACTAATGAAGTCTAAATATAACAGGTACAAAAAATGTTCAAGAAATACTTAGCATTGTTTTTAATATATGCTAGTGTCATATTTTATTTTTGTCCCTGTGTTTTTTAATCTTTGAAGTGGTTGGGGTGATGTCACATGAGTATGTGTGTCTTCCTGAACTTAACCAGCATGAATTTATAACATTGCCTGGATTTTATTTTCTTTGTTTTATTTCTTAGGCATATCATTATTCTCCCTAAGGCCCCCTATTATATTTTTCTTTGGGTTTAAGACAGACAGTTTCCTGGCAAAAGACAAATGTTATATTTAATTCATTAACACGCTAGTGGAAAGCAAATAGCACTCAAGAGTGAATGTTGCTCAGGGGTCATTTTTGAAAGTTTAAGATGCAGCTAAATAAATTGGAATATCTTATTTAGTGCTAGAATTGCAGACCACCAGATATTGTGAAAAGAAAGCTAGATTAGGACAACAGAGGTAGACCTTTCTTTTTATCAGCTAATAAAAGTAGAGGTCAGTTTGATTCTTGGGGGGGAAAAAACCCCACACAATTAAAGTTGGATGGCTTCTTGCTGATTTTCTTGATATAAGCTTTCATTAGCAATGTTGAAAAAAAAAAAAGAACATTTGCTATGTTTTGCCTGGAGTTAGAGATATAAAATAATCCTGACCTTAAGGAAGCCAGAAGACACCTACCTATTAAACAGTGTGTATTGTGCTTCATGCTACACTATAATTATGTATAAATTGTTATGGGATCACAGATGAAGGAAATTAATTCTTCCTTGCAGAGTTAGGGATGACTTCACAGAGGAAGTGACATTTGCACTATAACTTGAAAAGTGAGTGAGGCTTTGGCAAGCACTTAAATGAGAAATATCACTCCAGGCAACCAAGTAACTTAAAACTCAGAGGTAGTATAAAATCCCATGTCATGTTTTTAGAACTACATCAAACCTACAATGATGGATGTTTGAGTACAGAAGGAAGTGAAATTTAGTCTGAGTATATGATTCTATAGATTTCAGGCATGAGTTAGATGCCATCTGATCTGAATGCATGATTGCCTGGATTGGATGCTCCGTGGCTTGGCTGGGGTGGCCAGAGAACTCATTTAGGATGATGCACATATAATTTATATGGACTGACACTTGGTTTTAGGCACTTCAGATACAACAATCAGTCATACACGTTCCCAAATGTGTATAATAAATTGAATCTCCAGTAACTATAAGCACTGTAAATTGATAAAGTATTTTATCATTATAGATAAGATAAGAAGTGTGGAAGTGAGAGTCCACCTGTGAGTGGATTGTAGAGGATATTTCTCTGAGGAGATAGCACTTGAGGACATTCCTCCATTTACTGGAACACTGTGGTCTGGTGCTCACTGTTAAAGATAATTGAGGCTTATTTTCTCACATTCTGCAAGGAAACAAACTCCGTGTATGTATTTCTGGAAAAATGGACCAAGACAAACTCAGCATCAACACTACTGCTTTGTTGCCCCCAAATTATATATTTGGAAACATTAAAAAAAAACCTAATTGGGAGACATTTGTCTGTCTTCAACAGTTAACATCTGAGTAATCTATTGAGTATGTAATAGAACTCTCTCCCTAATACCCTAATTTTGATCATTCTTTTCTTTTTTTATGAAAAATAATTGCTAATTAAAAAAAAATCACATTGAAGTGTTAGGGATAAGGAAACATCTTACCTTCTATTTTCCTCTAAACAGTACCAAAAAACAATGTAGCTGAGAAAATGCATATGTAAGAGGGTGGGGAGGTAAAGCTAAAAAAAAAATACAAATGTATCGGGGCCAGGTGGTGGCACACATGATTAAGCACACACATTACAGTGTGCATGCAAGGACCTAGGTTCAAGCCCCTGGTCCCCATTTGCAGGCAGAAAGCTTCACGAGTGGTGAAGCAATGCTGGAGGTTCTTTCTCTCTCTCTCTCTCTCTCTCTCTCTCTCTCTCTCTCTCTATTTCCCTTGCCCCTCTCAATTTCTATCTCTATCCAACCATAAATAAATAAAAAATATTTTTAAAACAAATGTATCATGATGTTAAGAGTTAAATAATCTTAGTAAAGAATGTCCAGGAATTTTTTGATACTATTCCTACAAATATATATATATATTTTTGAAATCTGAAACATATGCAAATAATTATAAAAGAAAAATAAACACTGAAGTTGCAGATGTGAAAGATTCCAATCACAGTCACATAAGGGGAGTTGATAAGACTATTGCAGAAATATTAGTGGGCAAGAAGAAAGAAAAATAAATGATGGAGAGGCAAGATTAACATAGGAGCAGGCGAATAGAGTTCAGGGCATGACTGACAGACTAGAATTGCTCTAAAAAACCAGTCTCAGTCATCTTAAAATGTATTCTTTATATCCCAAGAAACAGTCCTAATCCTGTAGCACATATTCGTAGAAAAACATCAAAACTGGGAGTCAGGCGGTAGTGCAGTGGGTTAAGCGCAGGTGGCTCAAAGCACAAGTACTGGAGTAAGGATGCTGGTTCAAGCCTCTGGCTCCCCACCTGCAGGGGAGTCGCTTCACAGGTCTATCTTTCACTCCCCCTCTCTGTCTTCCCCTCCTCTCTCCATTTCTCTCTATCCTATCCAACAACAATGACATCAATAACCACAACAATGTTAAACAACAAGGGCAACAAAAGGGAAAATAAGTAAATTAATAATAATAATAATAAACATCAAATTACCTGTCTAGGCTCTAGGAATATAAAATGACAGTAGAGACCACTGTTCAGCTGGACAGTCAATGACAACCAATAGGGCATGCTTTTGCTTGGAGAGTTCTACCCAGACTAGCTGTTCCACAGAAGTGTTCCTTAGGAGTCAGTCATTCTTTCCTGCTCTCTGTCACAGTCCTTCCCTTTTTTTTTTTTCTCCTCTTTGCTCTTAGATGTGCCATGAATGCAAGACCCAGTTTGCATCATTTTATTGTCTGGCTTTTATTCACGGTCTTACACATAGAAATCTGTCTTGCCAATCTACTGGAAAACCGCTCTGATGAAATGGGGGTAGGGGCTGGGGGCTGGGGGCGGGGTGCAGACACATGATGGCATGGCTAGCCTTGACTTTGCAAACCATTCCATAGAAGTTTATTATTCCCGGGAGGAAGATGTCTTATCAGTATCAACTTGGTCTGTTCACTCTTGAGGGCTGTGCTGATCCATATTTCTTTGTCTGGCACAGCATCATTTCACAGTGTAAGTTTAAGACAGCAAGTTCTGGCAACAGCTTGAGGTTCCATCTGGCTAATGGAGAACTCACTCTCCAGTACATATTGGTGCCTAACCCCAGTCTTCTTCAGGATGACAGCTGGGGCATGATGCTACGTTCAGCCTGCTGAGCGCCTTGCATTCTGACTCATTCTTCCCAACCTGAGAGAGAGCTTTCCCTGTTGAGAGTCATGGTGAAATGCCCTATTGTGAAGGCTACTGCACTTCTACCCACAGTGACTGGTTACCAATTTGAAGCTATTTAAATTAGGAGTCAAAGGTCCTCTGGCTCTTTCCCATCAGAGACTAAACCCCTCATTCCAGGAAAAGAGAAGGTGAAACTCTTATTATCAGGAAACTGTAGGAGGAGCCATAAACTAATGACACTGATGGTCTTTTCCAATTAAGCGCCTGTAACTTATAGTCTGAAACACTTAGCTGATAGCTTACACAGTTTTATTTCCCTTCAATTGTATTGAGAAGCAATCTATGGTTGCTGACTCAACTTCATTTGATCACTTGGGCTGGTCATTTTATCATTTCCCTGGATTAAATCTTCCCCATTTGCTTAATGCATATTATATCACAACCTGATATTTTATTTTCTAACGCTAGATCACTTCTCAACAGACCCCATTATTTTTATAGAATCTTAAGTTTTTTAATTTTTAAAAAATTTTCCTTTTTGTTGCCCTTGTTTTTTATTGTTGTTGTAGTTATTATTGTTGTTATTTATGTCTTCATTGTTAGACAGGACAGAGAGAAATGGAGAGAGGAGGGGAAGACAGAGGCAGGAAAGAAAGACATCTGCTGACCTGCTTCACCACCTGTGAAACAACTTCCCTGCAAGTGAGGATATAGAATCTTAACTGTATCACTGTTCAAATCTGGCCACAATTACAGTTTGTCTTCTTGCTAATTACAAAGAAATGTTTCTCAATTGTTCCCAAATATGAAACTATTTTTAATCCCTATGATTTTTTAGTCAGAAAGTCTAAAATTAAAAAAAGTATAAAATAGAGCTTCATTGAAATTGTGCTATTTCAGGACCAGGTGGTGGTGCACTTGGTTGAGCATACAAGTTACAATGCACAAGGACTCAAGTTCAAGCCCCCCAGTCCCCAGATGCAGGTGTCAAAATTCACAAGTGATGGAACAGTGAAGCAAGTGTCTCTTCTTCTCTCCCTACATCTTTTAGCCCTCTCAATTTCCCTCTGTTTCAATCATTGAGTAATAAATAAAATAAAAAATGAGAAATATGAGACTACTTTAAAGTATAAAATGGAAGAAATGAATGTATTTTGTTCAAGCAAAGAACAGTGAGTCAAGAACAGTTTAAAAAGACTCCTAGGTGTATTTTTTATATAATCTACTTATATATGTTATATATGTACCATTTTTAAAGATTTCATTTATTTATTAATGAGAAACATAGGAGGAGGGAGAAAGAGCCAGACATCACTCTGGCACATGTACTGCCGGGGATTGAACTCAGGACCTCATGCTTGAGAGTCCGATGCTTGCTCCACTGTGCCACCACCCAGGCCACTGTATGTAACATTTTTATGTATAACAATTCACATGCATACAGTCTCCTATACCTTTTAAATGATGCCATTTTCTGTCTAGTAATTCCTAATCTTTTCTAAATCTTTTTTACTCATATTTCTTGTCATAAAACATTAATTTGGTGTATTTGTTCAAGTCTACTTGATGTTAGAGTTTTCATCTATTATCAAATAACCTACATCCTCTGAACATATGGTTTCACTCATATGTGCAGTATGAACAACTGAAATACATGAACTTGTTAAAAACAAAAAGCAGTCACAGTGTAGAAACTATGCTGATTATCCTTAGAGAGAAAGGGAAAGGCTAGGGGAAGGGCACAGAATTGTGGTGGGGGTGTGATGTGGGAAGCTATAACCTTATAACATCATGATCTTGCAAACCATTACTAAATCACCAACAAAAATTAAAATAGAACCAACTGGTTAATATTAAGTAGGTATTAACTAGCTGTTACTATCCCATTTCTTGCTAGTTTAGTGATAGAAATTTTATGAATCCTTTGTTCTGTTTCATCAAATGGAGTCTTATGCATTGTAAAATATGTGTTTCATCCTTGGAACAACCTCCTAAACTCATCATGAGATAATTTAGTTAGATTGATATACAATTAACTAATGTGCATATATTAACTAGCATAGTACCTTGCACATAGTAGGAACACAATAGTTAGTTCCATTTCACCCCTTCACCCTGAATCTTTTTGATATTTTTCTACCTACAACTGTAGTATTCTCTGTTCACTAAATAAAGGTATTTATCTGTGTCAAACAACACAGAAACTCAAGTATGTATTTTATGCTGTTTTCAAGTTGTCTCATAGAAATCACCACTTAGGCAGAACATTTTTTTGTTCTCTCATATTCTGTTCTAACAGAATATTTATTTAATAAATACAAAATGACTTCACATATTCAGGGTTGAAAGCAGTGGTTCTGCAAGTCCATGAATTAAATAATTTATCTTACTAATAGAAAAGGGCATGATACTTTCAATTTCTGATAAATATGTAAATGAGACAATTTACAGTAGCTAATAGAGTGTTCCCCACACAGCAGGCCTTCAATAAATGTTCCTCACTTACTGACAGGGAGAGATCACAAAAATTCTTGCATTTCTATACAAGTGACAAATAGAAACAATTCCCAAGTTGTACTAGTCTCTTATTTTCTTCTTCTCATATACAACCCTCTACAGAAAGAAATGACTATCTTCATACCCCAAACCATTGAACACATGGTTCGGGCCCTAGAAATATTGAAACCTAAATTTCACAACTACCTTATTTATTGAGACTCAGATATGTATCCTTTTGCTATTTTTCATCGTTTATCCTTCTACTACACTGTATTTTATTTGTCATATTCATCTTTCCAATAGAGACTGCACAAATACTATTCACTTCTTTGAATCTTTAAAAATATTCACAACAATTACATTTTGCTGTTTGGATACTTATTCTTAATATTGAGTTGTTACAGGAATCATACCATAATTTTACATAGAAAACACAGAAAGATATATCAAAAAAAATTTAAGAGCACTGCTTAATTTTGGCTTACAGTGGTGCAAAGGATTGAACCTGGGACTTCAGAGCTTAAGGCATAAGAATCTCTTATCATAACCATTATACTATCTACCCCTGTACCTGTCATGATTTTCTTCACAACCCAGTGTTTCATCCATTTAATTTATGTTGAACTTACTATGAACAAGTTTTATACTAGAAATATATAATAAAGAAACATTCACGTAAGATCACAGACATGAAAACAGATGTAGAGGGTAAATTGACAGCTCATCTGGGAAATGCCTGCTTTGCCATTCAAGTGAGCCAGATTTGAGTCCATTTGCCACTGCACCTAATGAAAACATCAACATGAAATGGTGAAGTATGGTAAAAATAAATAAATAAATAAATCAATGGAGAGATTGCTTTCTTTTTTCTTTTTCTTTTTTTTTTTAATATGTGCCCTGGGTCAGATCTATGTGGTAAACAGTTGTCTGAATTCTTATGGATCATTATATTGTTTTTTAAAACATTTTTATATTTAATATACAATGGAAGTATTTACAAGACCAGGATAAGAGGGGTACAATTTCACACACTTCCCACCACTAGAACTCTACATCCCATTCCATCCCTTGAAAGCTTTCTTATTCTTTATCCCTCTATGAGTATGGACCCAGCATCATTATGGGGTGCATAAGGTGGGAGGTCTGACTTCTGTAATAGCTTCCCTGCTGAGCATGGGCATTGGCAGGTCAATCCATACAAAGGGAGAGATTTCTAAAGAATTTAGTCATTCTTAATCATACAGATATATGGAAATATTTTGTGTTCTTCAATACTAATGAGTATTATTATCCTATAATCCAGTAAATTTTGTTGAGATTTAAGTTAGTGACCACTAAAAATGCATTATTGTTATTAATTAATCTGATGAATGTTGGGTGTTGTTGAGGTGGTCTGGTGTCGGGCTGCACCGCGGAGAAGAGAGCGGACGTCCAGAGCAAAGGGGTACACAGATCTTTATTATAGGATGGGGGGGAGGTTTGGTTCAGACCACGTGGAGCCAGCCAGCAATGGCCGACCACGGGGGGAGAGCAGGGAGCGAGACCTCAGAGAGGGAGAGCCGAGAGCCCAGAGAGCGAGGGGAGGGGTGAGGGGGCTTTTTATTGGGCGACAACCAGGGGTGACGTGTAGGGCCAGGATTGGTTGAAAGGGGGCACTCTAGGATTTAGCGAGGCATAGGAAAACCTGGGGGCGGAGCCAGGATTGGTTGAAAGGGGGCACTCTAGGATTTAGCGAGGCATAGAAAAACCTGGGGGCGGAGACTGCATCAGAATAAGTCCTCAGCAACATCTCCTCCTATCCCTTTATATCTAAATGGACACAGTAAAGAAAAATGGAGCATGCTTAAATGTTTTAGAGGAATGCCATGCTCAGGTGGGAAGATGTAGGACTTTCTGTGGAGGAGGGAAGGCTTAAATGGCTGCCAACCTTGTGAGATTTAAATGTCCTCCTGTGCTCAACCCCTCTTCAGAGAGAGAGACTTACCTGGAGAGACTCATCTCATAGGTTTAAGCGCAGCCTGCTCAACCATCTCTTCACAGTATCTCTACATCTTTTCTATCTTTCTATCTAGTAATCGCATAAGATGTACAAAGTCTATAAAAGACTATCATGGGGCAGAAACCTTTTGGACATAAGCCTAAATGACATAACAAAATAGGAAGGGACACGAAGGGGAGAAGTAAAAGTCAGTGGGGTGTGAAGGGAAGGATTGGTGTGTAAAGGAACATTCCCTGCTTGAGTGGGGAAAAGGGCAAGGGTACATAATGAGGGGGCGGCAGGAGGCATGACCCACCAAACAGAGGGGCTATTTGGCATTGTATAGTCCTCAAGGCAACAGTCTGTAAAGTCTATGAATTACTCAGGATTAGTCTATGAAAAACCAGCAGCGTGAAGGGAAATAAGCTGCTTTAAAATTGTGTAAAATGTATATAGGGTATGTCAGAAAGTCCGATACAAGTCTCAGTCCGAAGTAGATGGCTAGGGGAGGAATTGGCAGGGGATGCAACGCTGCATGAGGGAGGTCAGCTGTTGGAATGTTGCTCTTTTGTAGATAGCTAGCTGGAACTGCCAGCACGTAACAAGCAGGTCAGAAGCAGGAACGGTAACCAGGCATGAAGAAAGTTCTGTCCTTGGAATTCGTGTATCAGGTTCTTCAGATCACGTTGAGTGACATCTAGGGTTTCGGGGGGTGTGCCACGGTAGTCGTGCCATCTAGTGAGTGACGTCAGGGTGTGCAGGGGTTCAGATGGTTTTTCCGGGATTCCTGTGAAAGAAACACAAACAATCTGCTTCTCGTGGTTAATTTGAACTGGTAACAAGTTATAGGTTTGTTATAGTTGGTACCTCGATGATTATAATTGGTTTAGAATCTCTTTATGATTTATTAAAAGGTCATCTAATGTGACCTCCTGTAGCAGCCTCTACCGCAGGATCTTGAGACCAATTTTAGCTAAAATATGTATTTTAAACAGACTCAAATTGCTTAGAGAGTTAACGCATATTCGTGACAATGATTTTAACGTTTACAGTGCCAGATTGATGCCAGATCTGTTGTGGATTAATTTCCACAAGATAGTTTACAGGGCACCTTTGGGGGCCCTTCAAAGGTGTCCTGTATATAAAATTTATATAGTTTAGTTTTGGGAATGAATAGTCACGTTGAACATTTAGACTTTTACCTAAATAGTAAGTTACCTTAACAATTAATATTTACCTTGTCTGGTAAAAGTGTAGCTGTAGGGTTACACTTCTGACCGTTAAGTTAGTGTTACCAAACTTGAGACATACCCATAAACATTTAGTTATAACAAACTGGAGGAAAAAGAACTTTTGTTATAAAAACACATTATTTAAAAACAATTTAAAATCTGTCATTAGTCACACAGTTTAAGACTAAACACTTACATATATACCAATACTATATATAAAATTCAAAAGAGGGAGAAAGAAAAAAAATTTTTTGGAATGTTTCTGGATGTCTCCAGAAACTTTGGCTGCGTCCAGCATTTTTATATAAGGCCAATAACCTTTTAGAGTACTCCAAGCAGATGGGTCATGCAAAAAAAAAGAAAAAAAATTTTGTCATTTAACACACTCATTCACAAAAACAACTGGCCAGTTATAAAATAAGACATACAGGGAAAGGGTAGGAGAGAGGTCTCTGTGAGCCAGATTTGCAGGTTCTGCCATGTCGTATTACGGGTCCTGGGATGTATCCTGCATCTGGTCCTCTTGTAGTATTTCTTGTTCTTCAGGAATAACAGCGCCATCCTGCGGGTATTGTCGGACATGGCGGGCAGGAACCCAGACAGGTTTAGAGAAATTTTGAGGGAAAATGCATGCGAAACCCCTTCCCATGGTCAATAATGGGTCAGGCCCTTTCCAAACTTTATCGAGTGGGTCTCTCCATTTCACCTTAATAGATGGGAGGGTAGATGGTGTTTGCCAGTGAAGAATAATAGGGGGTAAGGCTGAGTTATTGTAAATATTAAAGAGATTTAACGTAGTTAAGGCTTTTGCTAGCTGGATATTGGGGGGATATGTTCCTCCTTTATCTTTATTTAGTTGAGCCTTCAGTGTTTGATGGGCCCTTTCGACAATGCCTTGTCCCTGTGGATTGTAGGGAATGCCCGTGGTATGAGTAATATTCCAGAGGGAACAAAAATCTTTAAATTGTTTGCTTGAAAACATAGGTGCATTGTCTGTTTTCAAAAGTAATGGGACCCCCATAACGGCAAAACAAGAGAGCATATGGCTTACAAGCTTTTTAGCACTTTCTCCTGTCTGAGCTGTAGCCCACATAAATTTAGAAAAGGTATCAATTGAGACAAACACATATTTTTGTTTGCCAAAGTTTGGTATGTGGGTGACATCAATTTGCCAAATAGCATTAGCTTTTAAACCTCGGGGGTTAACCCCAAGGGTCTGGATAGCAGGTGTCTTTATGAGATTTGCACAAGAAGAGCATGTAGCAAGGATATGTTTTAACTGTGGTACAGGAACATCAGGGAATCGAGCTTGAAGGCCTTTAAGATTAACATGGGTTAGAGAGTGAAAATTAGCAGGATCAGAGACAGAGACTGGGAAAGTTCCTGTGGAGGCAAGGCGGTCAACTGCGGCATTCCCTTCGGACAGGGAACCAGGAAGAGGGCTGTGGGAACGAAGGTGTTGAATATACAGTGGTTGGGTTCGAGAACAGAGCATAGAGGCGATTTGAATCAAGAGAGGGGAAAGTGGGTTGTCATCAATTTTCACATACGAACGAGCAAGCCATGGAAGTAAGTTAACAGTATACACACTGTCAGAAAAAAGGTTGAAGGATTCTGGTACAGCTTTTAGTGCAAGAAAAACAGCATAAAGTTCTTTGTACTGAGGGGAATTATCAGGAAGCTCAGTAAAGAGAGGTTTAGGAGATTGTTTGTCTGGGTAATATATAAGGGCAGCAGCTCCCCTTTTTCCGCCATCAGTAAAGATTGTAGGAGCAGAGGGAATGGGATCCCGAGAGAAAAGTTTAGGTGCTAGTAGAGGCAGAAGAGGTAAAGAAGCTATCAATTTATTAGAAGGAAAATGGTTATCTATTTGTCCTGGAAACCCCACGAAGCTTATGGCAAAGCGGGAATGATGGCGTATAAGCCACTCTGTATCTGTGAGAGAAAAGGGCAGAATGATTAAATCCGGTTCTTTCCCTAAGACCTGCACAGACCTATTTCTCCCTTGGCGAACCATGAATGCTAACGCATCTATCTCAGTGAGGAGTCTTGGAGCTCCTCCTACTGGCGTGTGAAGCCATTCGAGAACCCCATGGTCTTGCCACAGTGCCCCTACTACTGTGGGGGTGGAGTTGAAGATTAGAAGGTTTACTGGAGAGGAGGGGGAGAATCGAACAAGGTGCATGTCCTGGAGGGCCTGGTTAACCCTTTCCAGTGCCAAGGAGGCCTCGGGAGTTAACTTACGTTTTGAAGAGGGCTGTTTGTTTCCTTTCAACAGGTCAAACAGTGGTTGGAGGCAGCTTGTGGGCAGATAGAGATACTGCCTAAGCCAATTTAAATTTCCTAGAAAACTTTGTAAAGAAGCAAGAGTAAGGTTAGAAGGGAAGGTAACATTAGGTTTTAAGGGACGAATTTGCGTTAGAGAAATCTCTGAACCTAGGAAGGATATTGGAGGGATTAGCTGTATCTTCTCAGGGGCTACATTAAGGCCGCTTTTCTTTAATGCAGGAATGAGAAAATCACGTAAGGCATAGAGATCTGTATCTGATTTTCCCCATATTAAAATATCATCTGTATAATGAAAAATATTAAGGCCCTTATGAATATATGGGACAAGGGCAGATTTAACAGCCTCCTGACAAATTGTAGGACTATTGGCCATACCCTGGGGCAGCACCACCCATTCAAATCTGTCAGCGGGGCTGGCATTATTAATAGACGGAACAGAGAAGGCAAAACGTTTACAATCTCGCGGATGCAAGGGGATAGAGAAAAAACAATCTTGTATATCAATAGCTATGATTGGAATTCCCGTGGGAATTGCAGAAGCAAGAGGCAAACCCCTTTGGGGGGAGCCCCAGACCTGCATGGTTTTATTTACTGCACGGAGATCTTGAAGGAGGCGCCATTTTCCCGAGCGCTTTTTAATCACAAAGACAGGAGTATTCCATGGGCTTCGAGAATGACGAATGTGTCCCAAGGACAACTGCTCTCGGACGAGCTCTTTTAAAATTTTTAGCTTATCCCTAGGTAAAGGCCACTGTTCCACCCAGACAGGCTCATTAGAAAGCCAGCTTAAGCGGGGTGTTTGGCTACGAACAGTGGCATTTAGTATTGGGGGTGCTGAATAGACCTGGTATCGCGGGAATGAGTTTTACGCTCTGCAGAGGCGTCTGTGGATATCCTAACATTAAGACACTCCAGAAGATCCCTGCCCAGTAAGTTGGTGCTAATATTAGCTACCAAAGGGCGGAAGTGTCCAGTAGAACCTTCTGGGTCTTCCCACATAAGCGAGTCTCGTGTGCAAAATGCTCTTGTCATCCCTCCTATTCCATGTAAACTGGGTCCAGGGATGAGTTCCCAATCTTGGGGAACCTCTTCTTGCCTTAAAATCGTCTTTGCTGCCCCCGTGTCAATCAAAAATTTAAAAGGAATATTGCCAATCTTTACTGTCATAGAAGGGTGACCTTGTTCTAAAACAGGAGTGGTCCACAAAATCTCAGGCCCCGAATTTGTACCATTCAGGGGCGAACCATCTTTATGAAATTGGGACCAACAATCTCTCTTCCAATGAAACCCCTTACGACATCTTGGACAAACAGTACGTGGTCTCTGGCTCCCTGACTGAAAGCGGGGTTGCTCTGGCTGGAGGCGTGGTTTCCCTGACTGGAGGCGTGGTCGCAACTTATCAGGACATTGGTTACGCCAATGTCCTTGGCGACCGCACTGAAAGCAGGCCCCGTTTTGCTTACGTGGGGCAACTGCATAGACCTGCGTCGTAGCGGGTGTCCCATAATTGCCTGATGTAAGCTCCTGTGTCGCTAGAATCCAATTATCTGGGTGTAGGTGTTTAAGATTAAGGCATACCTGACGGAATTGTGGTGTCATGCCTTCCCAGACAATAGAGCGCAGGAGTAGTGTGCGGACGTCAGGATTATAAACCTTTCTCTCTAAGCTTCTCTTCACCCTTGAGATGAAGCTCGCCAATGACTCATCAGAGCCTTGGTGAAAAGAGTTAATGGGAGCTGATGGATCTACATCAGGTGTGGTCACCCTTTCCCATGCTTGTGTTGCACAGATGCGTACCTGTTCAAAATAACCAGTTGGAAACCTGGCTTCTGCCTGCTGAGCTCCAGATTCATAAGCTCCTGCTCCAAACAAAGCATCAGAATTCCATTCTATCTGTTTGTTACTATTTTCCTGCGATTGCCTAGAGCACTCATCGCGGAAACATGCCTGCCACTGAAGATAGAGAGGGTCTGGGAGTGCAGCACGAGCCAGTTCTTTCCAGTCTTGTGGTGTATTTAAATGCTGGTAAAAGCTTCTCAAAACGGACTTGGTCCATGGAGAGTGCATACCGTCCTCCCTGACTGCTTGCCTGAGCGTTCCAAGTTCTTTCGAGGAATATGGCTGCCACGGCTGAGGGTTTTGTTTAGAAGGGGCCAAGTTTACCGGGAATGTGTGGATTTGGTCCGGTGGCGCGGGAGAGGGAGCTACAGAAGTGGAAAGTTCAGTAGAAACTGCTGTAGTGGCTGCAGGGGAGACTAAACGCATATCTACGGGGACGGAGCTCCCGGGGTGGACTGCACATGGTTTAAAATCCTTAAATGCTGAAAAAATATCCTTTAGCTCTCGTATCTCTGCCACTAGATCTCTTAATGGTGATGTATCAGCAGGGGGCGGGGTCAGGGACGAGGAAGCCTCAGGCGGAGCTGAAACCGCGGCAGCAGGGGCCGGGGGCGGGGTCAGGAAAATGGAAGCTGCAGGCGGAGCTGAAACTGGGACAGCAGGGGCAGGGGCGGGGTTCAGGAACGCAGAAGCTGCAGGCAGAGTTGAAACCGCGGAGGCAGGGGCCGTGGGCGAAGCTGAAACCGGGACGGAAGGGGCAGGGTTCAGGAACGCAGGTGGAGCTGAAACCGGGATGGAAGGGGCGGGGTTCAGGAACGCAGGCGCCTCAGGCGGAGCTGAAACGGAAGCTGAAACCGGGACGGAAGGGGCAGGGTTCAGGAACGCAGGTGGAGCTGAAACCTGAACGGCGGAAGGGGGTGGGGTCAGAGGAGGAGCGTCCGAACACGTGTGCGTGTCTGTGGGAACAGAATTCTTGGGTTTAGCCGCTGATCGCTTAGGATGTCTAAGTCTTAAGCACATGTGATTTAACTCTCGTACCTCAGCCTCAAGGTCACTTATCCTTATGGCATACCACGTTTTACATATCTTGAAAGTGGCGACCACAGTTAAAAAAATCCAAGGGGTAGCGAAAATTAAACCTTTTATGACAGCGGGAATCTGTCCCAGGTCAAGAAATAATGACTGGGACACCTCCTCATAAAACGAGAAATTTCCCATAGTGGAGGGAAACGCGGGGCCACAGAAGTGGGCGGATGCCACTTACCTGTGTCTGGGCGGTTTCGGAGACCTCAGGCCGGGCGTGGTGTGGGTACGGAACACGATGGGCGCCAGATGTTGTTGAGGTGGTCTGGTGTCGGGCTGCACCGCGGAGAAGAGAGCGGACGTCCAGAGCAAAGGGGTACACAGATCTTTATTATAGGATGGGGGGGAGGTTTGGTTCAGACCACGTGGAGCCAGCCAGCAATGGCCGACCACGGGGGGAGAGCAGGGAGCGAGACCTCAGAGAGGGAGAGCCGAGAGCCCAGAGAGCGAGGGGAGGGGTGAGGGGGCTTTTTATTGGGCGACAACCAGGGGTGACGTGTAGGGCCAGGATTGGTTGAAAGGGGGCACTCTAGGATTTAGCGAGGCATAGGAAAACCTGGGGGCGGAGCCAGGATTGGTTGAAAGGGGGCACTCTAGGATTTAGCGAGGCATAGAAAAACCTGGGGGCGGAGACTGCATCAGAATAAGTCCTCAGCAACAGTTGGGAAAAATAAATATTTTTTGTTTTATGGCCTGTAAAGATTTTTTTCCTGTCTGTAAAATATTTGTTCACTTTAGGGCTGTTATCTTTTTATTATGCTTTATTCTAGAAGCTTTATAAATTGTCTTTGTACATTTGGATTCATTGGTCATTTAGAATTGAAGTGATGACAAAAATTAATATTCATTTATTACCATTATAGAATTGTGTATCAAACAAATACCCTTAACTTCATTGATTTACTTCAGTAGTTTTTCAGGAACTCTAGCTTCCATATCAAATAACAAAACATACTTTCAGAATATTTGAGAATTATAAGTAAAAAGCAATTTATTTATCTATTTATTGCTATCAAGATTGCATGGTGAGTCCATGGTTTCTGGGGGCCTTTTCTTTTTTCATATTTTAATATTTTTTCTTTATTGGATAGAGACAGGGAAGTGAGAAGGAAGGAGTAGATAGAAAAGAATAGAAACACCTGAAACAATGCTGCTTTGCTTGTGAAGCTTCTACCCCACCCCTGTTCTGCAGGTGGGAACCTGGAGCTTGAACCTGGGTCCTTGTGCATTGTAGCTTGTGTGCTCAAGTGGTTGCTCCACCATCCATTCTCTTCCTCTCCTCTCCTCTCCTCTCCTCTCCTCTCCTCTCCTCTCCTCTCCTCTCCTCTCCTCTCCTCTCCTCTCCTCTCCTCTCCTCTCCTCTCCTCTCCTCTCTCCTCCCCTCCCCTCCCCTCCCCTCCCCCCCATCCCCTCCCCTCTGCTCCACTCCTCCTCTCCTCTCCTCTCCTCTCCTCCCCCTCCTCTCCCCTCCTCTTCTTTCTTTCCTCTCCTCTCTTCTCTTTTCCTCTCCTCTTCTCTTCACTTTTCTTCTTTCATTTCCTCTTCTTTTCATTATATTTTTATTTTCTGATAAAAAAGGAAAAATTCGGGGGAGTCGGGCTATAGTGCAGCGGGCTAAGCGCAGGTGGCATAAAGCACAAGGACCGGCATAAGGATCCTGGTTCCAACCCCGGCTCCCCACCTGCAGGGGAGTCACTTCACAGGCGGTGAAGCAGGTCTGCAGGTGTCTGTCTTTCTCTCCTCCTCTCTGTCATCCCCTCCTCTCTCCATTTCTCTCTGTCCTATCCAACAACAAGAACAACAATAATAACTACAACAATAAAACAACAAGGGCAACAAAAGGGAATAAATAAATAAAATGAATATTAAAAAAAAGGAAAAATTCAAATGAAAAGAGGTGAGATGAAGAGAGAGAGAGAGAGGACCTGTAGCATGGATCCACAGCTTATGAAGCTCCCCTCCAACAGGTGGGGATCAAGTGCTTAAGTAGTTCTTCTTCTTCTAGCGTTTGCCCTTCTTCCGTAGCCAGTCAACGGCGTCAGGTTGAGCCTGTAAAGTTTCGAGACCTCCTTTGAATCTGGAGAGGTGGCAGTCGTTGACTATGTGGGTCATAGTCTGTCTGTAGCCGCAGGGGCAGTTCGGGTCGTCTCTGGCCCCCCAGCGATGGAACATAGTGGCGCACCAGCCATGGCCTGTTCCATAGCAATTGAGGAGGGCTTGAGTAGTAGTCCTCATACAATAATGTGTGCTCTGCAGGATGCACCATCACCCAGCCCCCTTAAGTCACTTTTTTTTCTTTGCCTCCAGAGTTCTCACTGGGGCTCAGAACTGGTACTATGAATCCATAGCTCCTGATGGCCATCCCCCCCCCCCATTTTCCTCCATCTGTTTTATTCCATAGGAAAAGAGAAATTGAGAGGGAAGGGTGAGAAATATAGACACTTGCAGCCTTGCTTCTCTGCTGAAGTGTACCTGCTGCAGGTAGGGGTGGGGGCTTGCATCCTTGTGGGTCCTGGCACATAGTATTATGTGCATTCTACTATGTGCACCACTGCAGCCCCTCTTAAGTCACTTTTAATTTTATTATTTATACTTGAAGATACTGGTAATAATTTACTTGATAGTATGAAACATTAATTAATAGAATCTGATATTCTTATTATTAAATAACTAATTGTTGTAATTGACAGGCTGAAACTAGTAGGATGGAATTATCTTTTCTTGGTTTCCCCTAAATGATGTTATATTTATTGGTTTAGGGTCCCAGAAAGAAGTCTGAGACAATGATTTCAAGACATGTAATTATGAGATAGATAAGGAACAAGTGAACGCATTCATCTACATGTATATGGGGACCAGTTTCTCTGAAAAATTATGTGGAGCATATCACTGAACTTCTTTGTTGGGCACACATTAGCTGCTGTCCTAGTGGGTATGAATACAATGCCCTTTCTATATCTACTCTCCAGAAAGTTTGCTCAGTATGCCAGGAAGTCATCACATGGAAGAGTTGAGAGACACCGATCACTGAAGTGAAAGTTGTTAACATGCCCAGAACTGCAGATATTCAAAGTGATTGCAAAGGGTTATGAATTGTGGTATAGAACTGTCTGCTCCATGCATTCCACTGTATTTGTAGGAGTAATAAAATCTGACACCTGTACTAGCTTTTATTTTAATATGTGAGAAAATGGAGGTGAAATAAAATTATAAAGTTTAGAAATAACTCATTATTTGTTTCAGGTCCTATATGATTGCTTTGCACCAAGGAGGGGCCCAGTATGAAGGGACACATCCTAATCCACTAGCTCCAGCTGCCAAGCACAAGTCTTAAAGGGGTGGTTCATATATTGTGAAAGGCAGTTGGTCTGGGAGGCAAACAACAAAATATGTCTGAGAAAAACACTGGGTGGTGTGTGTGGGTGTATATGTGGGGGTGTATATGTGGGGGGTGTATAGCATTATAAAGTGTATGGTAATCCTGGTAAATGTAGGAAATATGGATAAAACAAATGTAGTTAGAGACCTTCAAAGATAAGAGGGAGTGGATCAAAATAGCTAATCTTTCAGTTATGAGGCACAATGTTCCATTGTTATTTCCACAGGACACTTACAAATTCATTTTTCAGTTTTTTTCTTTTTACTGAACTACTGTTGTATTAAAGAAAAGATACTGAACTATTTTGCTATATTACCATTTTATTATAATTAAATTTATCAATTTTCTGGAAGAATTTCCCGTTAAAAAACCTGTACATAGGTACGCCATCCTGAATATCAGTTAAAGTATGTTGAGAATTATATTAAAGGAAATTTCCAGAAAGAGAATATATAAATAGATTCAGTGAAGCAAATCAGAACAGTTCCTGAGATGACTGAGAAGGTATAGTCATAGCTGGTAATACATCTGAATTACTGATAGGTTTGAAAGGCAGAAGAATAAAGTGAGGCTGATACCGGAAATAGTCCAACTGGTGGCATGAAGATCAAGAGACAGGGAGAGTTGAAGGCTGATGATAGATGTTTATTTATGCTGCCCAGTCCAAAAGAATTTACATGATATTTGACATAAAGTGAATTCTCAGTAAGCACTTTCTGAATGAACCAGTGAGTTGTGGATAGAATTAAACAATCTAGGCTATATTCTTGATACTCCCAGTTCTTCTTCTTCTAGCGTTTGCCCTTCTTCCATAGCCAGTCAACAGCACCAGGTTGAGCCTGATGTAAAGTTTCGAGACCTCCTTTGAATCTGGAGAGGTGGCAGTCGTTGACTATGTGGGTCATAGTCTGTCTGTAGCCGCAGGGGCAGTTCGGGTCGTCTCTGGCTCCCCAGCGATGGAACACAGCGGCGCACCGGCCATGGCCTGTGAGATAGTAATTGAGGAGGGCCCAATCATAACGTGCTAGGTCAAAGCCGGGTTGATGCTTGCAGGGGTCTGTGATGAGGTGTTTGTTCTTTACCTCAGCTGACTGCCAACTCTGTTTCCAAGAGTCTGGAACAGAGAAGTTCAGTGTAGGTGTAGGGGACCAGACTGTATGACGAGACGACAAGCGTTGGACAGGGTGGGCGAAGATATCTGCGTATATTGGCAGGTCAGGTCGAGCGTAGACGTGGGAAATGAACTTAGATGATGCCGCATCCCGACGAATATCTGGCAGGGCGATGTTGCCAAGAACTGGCAGCCATGGAACCGGGGTGGAACGGATGGTTTCAGAAATTATCCTCATGGAAGAATATAATTTGGAATCTACCAAGTGGACATGGGGGCTACGGAACCATACTGGGGCACAGTATTCTGCAGTGGAATAGCATAATGCCAGAGATGATGATTGTAGTGTGGAAGCGCTCGCACCCCATGAGGAGCTGGCCAGTCCTGCAATGATGTTATTCCTCGCACCCACCTTTGCTGCAGTTTTTATGAGATGTTTGTGAAATGACAGAGTGCGATCGAGAGTAACGCCAAGATAGACTGGCTGGGCTTCATGCTGAATTCTCGTATCGTCAAGCTGCACATTAAGCTCATGCGAGGCCGAGGCATGGTGTAGATGGAAAACAGATGATACCTTTTTTTGCAATGCTAGGGATTAGTCGCCATTTTTTGTAGTAATCAGATATCAGAGACATATCTTTCGTGAGTGTTTCCTCGAGGATGTCAAACTTGGATGCCTGAGTTGCACAGCAGATGTCATCAGCGTAGATGAACTTCCTTGAAGAAGTTTCTTCCTTGAAGATACTCCGAGTGCAGCCTTGTAACACCAGGGTTGATTAATTGGGCAAAAATAAGAGTTATTTTTCTCAGTTCATGCACACAGAGTTGCTGCTCGCTTTTGTTTACCAAAGGACTTACATTAAAAGACAGAAAACAGATTGGGGAGATAGCGTAGTGTTTCAGGCAATAGATTCTCATCCTGAGTTTGCATAGTTCCCATATTCAATCACTGGCAACATCATAAGCCAGAGCTGAGCAGTGCTCTAGTCAAAAGAAAAACAAAGACAAGAAATGATATTCTCCTAAGTCTCATGAATGACAGAAAACAGATCTTCAGTGCAGAAGACTGGGTATCCTTCTCCTTTTTATGTATATCTAATAGACCATTAAGTTCTATGTCTTCTATTTTCTTGACATCTCTACTGACTGATCCATGCTTTCTTCCCATGCTCATACATCCTCTCACCACCCTTCTACATGGCCGGAAAATCTTCACTATTAAATGTAGATATAAATATTTCTAATTTTGCTTTTTCCTCCCCAGAGTACAATAAGGAAACAATTAGTCATTTTTTCCCGTGTTTATTTTTCCCCAGTTATATAAAAGACACACATACACATCAAAGATAAAGCCATTCCCTGTATTTCCTTGAATCTGGGTCTGGGCAACTGAGAATAATTTGATAAAAGTAATAAAAGAGGTTTTCCTGTCAGCTTCTGAAATATGTTTAATAAGATAGTTTTGTTGTACCATGGAAATTTTTCTTTTTATACATCATTCTTCTTAGTGGACTGAAGGACTACAGAAATTGTAAAAGGAATTCAAATACCTCAGTGTATGGCACTTTCAGTTATCCTGTTGCATATTTATTTTCTTCTCCTCCTCCTCCTCTTCCTCCTCTTCCTCCTCCTCCTTCTCCTCTTCCACCTCCTCCTCCTCCTCTTCCTCCTCCTCCTCCTCCTACTTCTTCTTCTTCTATGGTGGTAGTGGTGGTGGTGGTGGTAGAGGTGGTGTGTGTGTGTGGTGGGGGGCAGTCCTGAACCTGAGCCCTTGAAGACATAGACATGAAAGTCTTTTTGCATAAACTTTATGCTATCTCCTCCACCCTATTTCTTTTCTTAATGAAGCACAGGATGTGAGGAGGGTGATTTAAGGTCCTGGGGCATGATAATGGAGGAGAACATAGGCTGGGGTTGAATGTTTTGCAGAAAATTTAGAAATTTTACACATGTATCAAAAACTGTATTTACTGGAAACTATTAATCTCTCAAATAAAAATCATAAAACGTGTCCAGGGTTGGTTATTACATGAGTTGTAGTGTGAATGTTATGTAGCCTTTGAGTTTTGTATCTTAGTAATGTGTCCTGAAGGCTGGAGAGAGCTAAACCAAATCCAGGGAAATTAAAGACAGTGACTATGGAGTTTATGGGATGATAGGATGTTTTGTTTGTTTGTTTTTACTATTTTTGTCTCCAAAATTATTGTTGGGGGACTTAGTTCCTTCTATTATGCTATTCTTGGTGGTCACTTCTTTCTTCTTTTTTTTTTTTTTTTTTTGATAGAGGGTAAGAAACAGGGAAAGAGAAGAAGAGAGAGATATGGAGGAGAAACTCTTGACAGAACTGCTCAAACGCTTGTGAAGCTTCTTCTCTGCAGGTGGGGATTGAGGCTTGAACCTGGGTCCATGTCCAAAGCAAAGTGTTCACTCTATTCATGGAGCAACTGCCTAGGTCCAAGACATTCAGATTTTTAATAAATTTCATTGCAGAATGATTAACAAATCTTAATATCTGGACAATGTCAGTAATTGTACTCTATGACTTTAAAAGCAGATGTCAAAATCACAAAGTTAATACAGAATTGGCAATTTATAAATAGATGTTGAATTTTTTTTCATTATTAGTATGAATCTTAGAAAAGAATTTTGGGTATGGGATACAAGACTATATGTATATGTATATGTATATGTATATGTATATGTATATGTATATGTATATGTATATGTATATGTATATGTATATGTATATGTATATGATGTATATATGTATATTTTTAACACCAATTCTTAACATGATTACTTAGAGTATTACTTTTTTTCAAAAATAGTCATGGTTCAAAATTTCCATAATTAGAATTTCTTGTGGTACAACCTTGACTTATTGTTTGGAGTCATTCAAAACTTCTGAAAATTTGAAAGTCTGTTAAGGCCCTCTTTCCTTAGGTTGTCACAGTATACCTATGCTTTCATCATGTCAGTGAAATTTGTGTATATGGATAAACTATTAACATGGCTATTATTTCAGAAATAGACAAGTGGATAAAATAACCAAAGATTCTCTATTGAATAGAGAATAATTTTCATTTCACATATCAGTTAAAAACTCACAGTGTGTATAAATATTCATTCTCAGGAAAGACATTAAATGGTGTCTCTGCATGCATGTATCATTTGAAAAAGCCTGTGACTTCTCTCTGTCTGATGAGTTAAAGATGTAATTCAGCAAATCTTTTCTGCTTTCTTCCAGGGAATCTAATAAAAGCAGTTCAAGGAAAAGCCTATATGGCTAGGGTCTACTAGAGAAGAATATATATTCAGAATATTGCCTCTAGGTCCAAATAAATAGATTTCCTTATTATTGCCGCAATCTGATCCCCAATGTATAAAATGTGTATAACATAATAAAAGTAAATGACATAAACTAGAAAATAGTAAAGCAAAAACATAAAATTTTTTCAAAGTAATAAAACAGATGATTTGAAATACTTTTGTAAAATTTTCTAAAATAATAATGAGAGTGGGAGTAGATGTTTACATAGTTTAACACCTTGCCTTGCCTCCCTAGAGAATGAAACCTCATCTCTCAGGGTTGTTCTTGCCCTCCTGAATATGTATTGACATGGAATTGCCTAGAGAGGGATCACAGCTTGGGGAAAGGTTCCTAAATGACTTAGGTGAGTGTGAATTGCTCTGTGATAAACTATATTTCCTTCCAGGTGAAGTTCACATTTAAATTGTGTTCTGACCAGCTGGGCAAGTCAAATGAAAACTAAAACCAAGGTAAAATGAAAAACCTCAGCTTCCCACTCTATTATACATTCCTCATTCAACACCTTTCACTGAGAGCCTGCAGCATGCAAGTTCAAATTTAAAAAATCAACAAGACTCATGTGTTGACTTCCCATTTCACTGTTATCAGAAAGATCAGATGTATTATTATTTTTTAATGAAAGTGAGCTATGAAGTTTGATTAAATTCAATGATCTTTTCTTCTGGAGAATTACATTTAAAAAATTTTTAAAACAAGTAGTGGAAAGGAATGTCCAAAGATAGCGAGGAAAGTCAACTATAAAATGGCACTACAATAAGAACCTTGTGTTATTGACATTAGTTATTAAAACAGCTTCAGTAGTATAGCAGAGATGGGAGTGGCAGCATTCCTGTTGGACTATCAACAGAGTCTGTGACTACTCTATAGGATTCAGGATTTTATGCATGTTTAGGGAAGGTGATATCAAACTAAAGAATGTTTGTAAGGAAGAGGTGATTTTAGCAGAGGTGTTTTCATAAAAAGAAAGAGGAAGGATAGAATCTACACAGATACTGAATCTTACTGAAGATAATCCTGCAACAAAGAACTAGCCTCAGAGATGATAGGTTTTGTTTTCAAAGTTATATCACCAATAATTGGCTGAATTGAGATTGAAATTTAGATTTTTTATGATATTAATGCTTTCTTTCTCTGTGGTTATGGTCCTGTGTGTGCACATTTGTTTGATATTCCTTAAATTTTATAGTCTGATAGCACTTTATTAACAATAAACATTTTTTCCAAATATACTCCATAGAGAAATATAATCTAAAGCTGTATAACTTGACAGAAATACATATATATTTTTTTTAGACAGAGACAAAACACAGAGAGAGTGAAAGACACCACAGCACCAAAGTTTCCTCCAACACAGGGACCTGACTCTAGCCTGAGTTTTGAACATGGTAAAGCAACACAATATCCAAGTCACCTATTTTGCCATATATATATGTGTGTGTGTGTTTGTGTATATTTATATATATACATACATACATGTATATATACATATACATATACATATACATATACATATATATATATATATCCTGTAGTCAAACTATTAATAGTAATTCTAATGTTTAAGGTTAGGTTTCACTTGCCTGAAGTTCCTTGTTTGATACCAGGTGTCATGTGTTCATGAGAAGGATTCTATCTTCTTCCTCTTTCTCTTATGTGGAATTCTATGTAAATAGGTATGTATATTATGTATATAATTATACTTAGTATATATTTATTTATTTTGAATGGAGACAGAGAAAACTTGAGAGGAAAGAAAGAGACAGAGTGGAAGAGAAAAGACACCTATAGCACTGCTTCATCACTTGTGAAAGTTCCTTTAGGTAGAGTCTGATGTGAACCTGAGGCTTTGTGCATGGTACCATATGCACTCAACCAGATGCATAATGCCAGGTTCACATAAATAAATTTTTAAAAAGAAGAAAATAATTTTAAAGTGATTTTTCTGTCTTAGATGAACCAGGGATCCCTGGTTCTATTTTTATTTTTATTTATTTATTTGCCTCCAAGCTTATTGCTGGGGCTCAATGTTGACACTACGAATCCACTGCTCCTGGAAGACATTTTTTTCGATTTTTTTGTATAGGACAGAGAGAAATTGAGAAGGGAATGGAGGAGAGAAAGGGAGAATTAAAGATAGACACTTGCAGGCCTGCTTAACCACTTGCCACACCTCACCCCCCACAGGTGGAGAGTAGGAGCTGGACCCAGATCTTTGTGCAGGTCTTTGCACTTCTTACTATGTGCACTTAACCAGGTATCTTAACTTAGCCTCCTCGAAACTTTTTATAAGTTAATAACCAATATGAACTGAGGATCATTATAAGCAGTGACTTATATGCAACACTTTTTTTTAGAGGAGGTCATTTATGGATGGGCAAAAAAGATCATTCTCCAGGAGAAGACACAGTCTAGGCAGAGACATTGTGATGTGAAAATAAGAGCAAGATAAGCAAAATAAGGGCAAGAGATTGGCCTACTTTAAGGATGACACTTTAGTCATTACCAGGCCACCCCATCAGCTGGGGCCCTGGTAGGGAGTCCTGAGATTCCCAAACAGATATGATGGGCCTAGACCTCGAATAAATCCCTCTCTCCTTTGTTACTGGTCATCTCTATAAGGAACAACAAAACAGACCCCTCTTTGGACCCCCATAGGACCTTGCCCTCAACTTGGATCAACAACAGTAAAGAATGTTGCATCCTCTGAAGGCAGGATGGACAACATACTCTATGCTCCACCTGAAGAAGATGGGTTCTGATATTGTGGCAACTTGGAATGTTCCTACTGATGACCATAGAATGTGAGCTTGGATCTACAGGATGCAGAGGTCACATAGGCTCCTAAATATGGGCCCCAGATCACATCAAATTGATGGGGTTTACAGTCAACAATATTTATATACCTTTCCCATATTTGGGAGCTACTCTCTTCCCAGATCCAGCTTTCTGGTCCTTTTTCCAGCCATGACATCATCTCCACAGACAATAACTAGGATCCACCTGCATATCCGATTTCAGGCTCAGGGAGAAACAGAAACACAAACAAACAAACAAAAAACTAGTATAGCCACAGGCCCTTTGGAATATAACTAAAAGATGCCTACTAGCTAGCTATAGAATGGAGACACTCCCCCCTACCCAACTCTTCATCTGCACTACTCCAGCATTTAGATTCATGATTAGTCAACAACTTGTTTGGCTTTATATGTTAACTCTCTTTTCAGCCACCAGGTTCTAGATGCTAGCATGATGCCAACCAGACTTCCCTGGACAGATGACCTCACCAATGTGTCCTGGAGCTCAGATTCCCCAGAACCCCACCCCACTAGGGAAAGAGAGAGACAGGCCAGGAGCATGGATTGACCTGTCAATGCTCATGTTCCGAGGGGAAGTAGCTACAGAAGCTGGACCTTCCACCTTCTGCATCTCACAATGACCTTGGGTTCATACTCCCAGAAGTTAAAGAATAGGAAAGCTATCAGGGGAGGGGATGGAATACGGTGTTTGGTGGTAGGAATTGTGTGGAGTTGTAACCCTCTTATCCTATGGTTTTGTCAGTGTTTCCTTTTTTTTAATGAAATGTTTATTTTTTAATTTTTATATTTATTTATTTTCTCTTGTTCCCCTTGTTGTAGTTACTGTTGTTATTGATGTCATTGTTGTTGGATAGGACAGACAGAATTGGAAAGAGGAGAAGACAGAGAGGGGAAGGGAAAGATAGCAGCCTGTAGACCTGTTTCACTGATTATGAAGTGACTCCCCTGCAGGTGGAGAGCCAGGGGCTCAAATTGGGATCCTTACTCAGTCCTTGTGCTTTGTGCCACCTGCGCTTAACCCACTGCGCTACCGCCCAAGCTCCATTTTATTATTATTATTGTTGTTGTTATTATTATTATTTATTTACAAAAAAGAAACATTGGGAGTAAGTCTGGAAAAGAGAAATTTCCCATGAGTGGTCATCCCACTTACAGTTATCTTGTCCATCTCCAAAGCTCTCTCCCTTTGCACTGTCTAAACTGGAAGACACTTTGAAGAGGGTTGAACCTGGAACAGCTGCTGGCTATGATAAGATCACCCCAGAGCTCATTCTTAACCTGGGTCCCACGGAAAAGAAGTGGCTCGCTTCATTCCTGTCCCACATCTTGGAATCTGAGTCTATGCCCAAAAGTTTGGCGTCGTGCAAAGATTATAGCGGTTTTGAAACCAAAGAAAGACCCAACACAGGCCACCAGCTATAGACCTCTCCGTGTGTTACAAACTCCTTGGGAGGCTGCTTCTGTCACATATTTCTCCTCTTACAGAGAAATTCCTATCACCCGCCCAAGCTGGTTTTCACCCAGGAAGATCTACCTGCGAACAAGCCCTGGCCCTCTCAACTTACATTGAAAATGGATTCCAGAAGAATTTAAAGACGGGTTCTGTCTTTGTTGATCTCACAGCAGCCTATGACACGGTCTGGCACCGTGGTCTCCTAGTCAAGATCTCAAGATGCCTGCCTCCATGGGTGTCAACACTATGTCATTTCTTCTCCAAAATAGAAGATTCCGGGTGCATCTGGGTGACAAGTCTAGCAGATGGAGACTTGTCTCAAGTGGCCTCCCCCAGGGCTCTGTTCTGGCTCCTACGCTATTTAATATTTAATATTTACATCAATGACCTTCCAGAAACTTCTTCAAGAAAGTTCATCTACGCTGATGACATCTGCTGTGCAACTCAGGCATCAAAGTTCGACATCCTCGAGGAAACACTCACGAAAGACATGTCTCTGATATCTGATTGCTATAAAAAATGGCGACTAATCCCTAGCACTGCAAAAACGGTATCATCTGTTTTCCATCTACACCATGCCTCGGCCTCACGTGAGCTTAATGTGCAGCTTGGCGATACGAGAATCCGGCATGAAGCCCAGCCAGTCTATCTTGGTGTTACTCTATATCGTACTCTGTCATTTCACGAACATCTCATAAAAACTGCAGCAAGGGTGGGCGCAAGGAATAAAATCATTGCAGGACTGGCCAGCTCCTCATGGGGCGCGAGCGCTTCCACACTACAATCATCATCTCTGGCATTATGCTATTCCACTGCAGAATACTGTGCCCCAGTATGGTTCCGTAGCCCCCATGTCCACTTGGTAGATTCCAAATTATATTCCTCCATGAGGATAATTTCTGGAACCATCCATTCCACCCAGGTTCCATGGCTGCCAGTTCTTGGCAACATCGCCCCGCCAGATATTCGTCGGGATGCGGCATCATCTAAGTTCATTTCCCACGTCTACGCTCGACCAGACCTACCAATATACGCGGATATCTTTGCCCACCCTGTCCAACGCTTGACGTCTCGTCACCCAATATGGTCCCCTATGCCTACACTGAACTTCTCTGTTCCAGACTCTTGGAAACAGAGTTGGCAGTCAGCTGAGGTAAAGAAGAACAAACACCTCATCACAGACCCCTGCAAGCATCAACCCGGCTTTGACCTAGCACGTTATGATTGGGCCCTCCTCAATCGCTATCGAACAGGCCATGGCCGGTGCGCCATGTTCCATCGCTGGGGAGCCAGAGATGACCCGAACTGCCCCTGAGGCTACAGACAGACTATGACCCACATAGTCAACGACTGCCACCTCTCCAGATTCAAAGGAGGTCTCGAAACTTTACATCAGGCTCAACCTGATGCTGTTGACTGGCTACGGAAGGAGGACAAACTCTAGAAGAAGAAGGATCCCAGTTCGAGCTCTTGGTTCCCCACATTCCTGGGAGTCTCTTCACAGGCGGTGAAGCAGGTCTTCAGGTGTCTATCTTTCTCTCCCCCTCTCTGTTTTCCCCTCCTCTTTCCATTTCTCTTTTCCTATCCAACAATGATGACATCAATAAAAACAATAATTACAACAATACATAATAATAATAAAACCAAAAAGCATAAACCAAAAAAGAAAGAAAGAAATAAAGAAAGAAAATAAGGCATCTACTAATTTGGAGGTGTCACCCTGACCCTATAGTTATCACTGGACTATAAATTGTAAACAAAGTCCATCTAGAAATGAATTTCAGTTAGTAGATAGAGACAGATGATGAAGACCTTTCACAAAAGCTTTTTACTGAAGCTTTTGAAGCTTTTTACATAGCTCATAGGAGCTAGTAACCTTTTACATGAGTGGAAGTTTGTTGAAGATCATTAATTACTATTTAGTAACAAACATTTCATTTGGGAAGTCCTAAGCGTAATTAAAAAAAAAATTCAGTGTTCTGGCCAACATGAAGAACTAAAGCAATGCTAAATTATTAGCCACTTTACAAATTTATTCTTCTGGGGTTTGTTAATAACTTGTAAAACAAACAAGCAAGCAAACAAAGAATCCATTATACCCTCTTCTGGGATATAGAACATTTTTCTCAGAAAAAAATATATACATAAAAAGAAAGTTTTCCGAGTACAGCAGAGGTCTAGAGACATTATTTATTTATTTATTTATTTTATTGTGACTGGGAAACATAGATACCTGTGCTATATAAACATATACACAAAAAATACCAGAAAGTAATACTGTGACCAATAGACCTTCCTATCTCAAAGACTTAACACAGCAACCCAAGAGTCTGGAAAGCTGGGTTAGCATACAGCACAAGCGTCATTAGAATCAAGACTGTAGAGGCTCAAATGCATTTTCCCTTCTAGTTCTACCTTAAGACAAAACCCTTCAGTTTCTTACTGCTCATTATCCATTATTAGTTCTAGAGTATATGATAATGAATAAGTGTTGTCCTTATTTCCAGAAAGCATTACAATACATCTATAGGGAACTCAAGTAGGTAATTCATGTTCCAGTCTTTCAACCTACTTAAGATTTCACTCAAGGACACAGGCAGGTTATAGATTTAAAATTATGTTCTTAGTTAAGATAAACCTAATGAAACACAAATTCAATGAAGAAATCGATAGCATATAGACTTGGAAAAAAGTTTAGTAATGCTTTGAATCAATTTAAACTTGGTGGGCTGGTAAGGAAGCTCACCTGTGAGGGTGCCTTATCATATTTGAAGAAGTTACCATGCCATGGTGTTTTCCTATCTTTCTTTCTCTGTCTTTCTTTGATTTTTAAATTTTTTTATTTTATTCTATTTTATTGAAGAATTAGTGGTTTATAGTACAGTCTAGCATATAAGCATAGTCACTCATCTCCTCTTGACTGGAGTCTAGGAGACACCCTGGAATCGCCATGTTCCTTCAAGATGCCCCTTCCACTCCTCTTCCAGAGTTCTTTGCTTTGGTGCAAAATGCTACACACAGTCCAAGTTCCACCTTAGGTGCTCCCTTACTGTTCTTTATTTTTTATTTCCACATACAAATGAGATCAGTGTGCATTGGCCTTCCTCTTTCTGGCTTGTCTCTTTCAATATGATGCCTTCCAGGATGTTGCAAAGGAGATAACAGTTATATGGTACACCATTGTGTTATGTATTATAAATGTCTCAGCCATTCATCATCCATTCTTGGGCATCTGTATTACTTCCCAGTTTGGGCTATTACAAACTTTGCTGCTATGAATTTTGGTATGCATAGGTCTTTTCTGGTAAGCATGTTGTAGTGATGCTATAGTGTAGAGGCTGTGCAGGTGTCTATCTTTCTCTCCCCCTCTCTGTCTTCCCCTCCTCTCTCCATTTCTCTCTGTCCTATCCAACAATGATGACATCAGTAACAACAATAATAACTACAACGATAAAACAAGGGCAAAAAATTAGGCAGAAAAGGAAATAAATAAATTAAAAAATACATTTTAAAAAACAAGGGCAACAAAAGGGAAAATAAGTAAATTTTCAAATAAAGAAGGCAATAGATTGTTATTGCTATAATAAAATTATTTGGTAATTGGGTTAGCTTTGAAAGTCCCATTGTTTGGATTTGCTGTATCATACACAACCTCGCCATAATTTGTCCTTTGATGTTATTTATATATACATATCTGTATTTTATAAAGTAATGCCACCACCGGTTGCTTCTGCTATCCTGGTATAGGTCCCATGAGATAGGAAAGATGTACACATGTATCCATAAATTAGGGCAAAATATATACCTGAAAGCAAAAGTACACAAAAGTTTGTAGTGAGTCAATAAATGAAGTAAGCAAGTAGAAAGATCTAAAAAGACAACTTAAAGTACCTACTGAAATAGTTTCTACTTAGACCTAGATACCCTCCTCAC
Organism: Erinaceus europaeus; assembly: GCF_950295315.1. Taxonomy (NCBI): domain Eukaryota; kingdom Metazoa; phylum Chordata; class Mammalia; order Eulipotyphla; family Erinaceidae; genus Erinaceus; species Erinaceus europaeus. The sequence continues at coordinate 36,247,641 of NC_080164.1, read as the reverse complement.
TTACTTCCTGTTACACTTTCCTCAATCACTCCAGAGCTAACCTAATCAAAGCAAGGACTTCAAAAGCTGAATAAAGATAAGAGGCTGACATACTTTATTGATGACTCTTTAGTTAGTATCAGGCCACCCCATGTCTCTGATATCTGAGTACTGTAAAAAATGGCGACTAATCCCTAGCACTGCAAAAACGGTATCATCTGTTTTCCATCTACACCATGCCTCGGCCTCGCGTGAGCTTAATGTGCAACTTGGCGTTACTCTCGATCGCACCCTGTCATTTCATGAACATCTCATAAAAACTGCAGCAGAGGTGGGCACGAGGAATAACATCATTGCAAAACTTGCCAGCTCCTCATAGGGCGTGAGCTCTTCCACACTACGATCATCATCTCTGGCATTATGCTATTCCACTGCAGAATACTGTGCCCCAGTATGGTTCCGTAGCCCCCATGTCCACTTGGTAGATTCCAAATTATATTCCTCCATGAGGATAATTTCTGGAACCATCCGTTCCACCCCGGTTCCATGGCTGCCAGTTCTTGGCAACATCGCCCCACCAGATATTCGTCGGGATGCGGCATCATCTAAGTTCATTTCCCACGTCTACGCTTGGTCATCTTCATCAGGAATAAGATAATGGATCCCTTTGTGGGCCCCCATAGAACTTTGCCCTCAATGTGGATCAACAATAGCAGAGAATGTTCCATACTCTGAAGGGGGTGTTGGATAACACACTCTATATGCCACCTGAAGAAGATGGGTTCTAAAATTGATGCAACTCGGAATGTTCCTACTGATGACCATTGAATGAAAGTTCAGACCTACAGAGAGGTAGAGGTTACAAAAGCTCCTATGCTGAACATTGGCCCCAGATGAAAAGGATGGTGTTTATAGTCAACAATATTTATACACCTTTCCCATATTTGGGAGCTACTCTCTTCCCTGATCCAGGTTACTAACCCTTTTACCAGCCATGACATCATCTCCCTAGACAATAACCTGGGTCCACCTGTATATCAGATGTCAGGCTCACACAAAAACTAATAAAGCCATGGGCCATTTGGAATATAACTAAAATAGACCTACTAGCTATTTCCAAAGCGGATACCCCCAAATCTTCCTCTGTAATATTCCAGCCTTTAGGTTCATGATTAATCAACAATTTAGCTTTATATGTTAACTTTTTTTTTCAGCCAACAGGTTCCAGATGCTACCATGTTGCCCTCAGGACTTCCCTGGACAGATGACCCCACCATTGTGTCCAGGAGCTCAGCTTCCTCAGAGACCTGCCACACCTGGGAAAGAGAGAGACAGGATGGGAGTATGGATCAACCTGTCAATGCCTATGTTCAGTGGGGAAGCAATGACAGAAGTCAGACCTTCCACCTTCTTCATCCCATAATGACCCTGGTTTCACACTCCCAATGGGTTAAAGAAAAGGAAAGCTATCAGGGTAGATCCAAGATGGGGACTTGGAAACAACACCTGGTGTGAGCTGCCTACAACCTAGGATTCTTTGGAGAGGGTAGGATAATTGGTGTGTTTACGAAAGGGTGTACAGGGGGTAGGTAGTCAGGGTGACACCAAAAAAGTGTCCTATAACCCACTCTTGAGCAGGCAAACAGAAACCAAGCAAAGACTAAGAAAGGAAAATCCTTGGCTTCACTATTTCTGAACTCAACATTCTCCCTGACCTCAGAAGGGCTGGCCAGCTGCTCCTAGCAGGCTCCCTGCGGAGTTATTTTCTTTACCAAGATTCCTGGAACAGCAGGGGTGTCAATCCAAACCTTTTTTCTTTTCTTTTCCTTCTCTCTCTCTCTCTCTCTCTCTTTCTCTCTCTCTCTTTTTTTCTTAGGTGGCTGGAGCTCTATTTGAATGACAAAATACCTGACTAATCAGAGCCTCAGCCCTGCCTGGGAAAGACTACCTGGAGGTTTTTTCTTTTACTTTTTTCTTTTTCTTTTTCCTTTTTCTTTTTTGATACTTCTTATAATTGGTTGCCCTTGCTCAGGCTCTGTGCAGGCAATCTGGAGTGGTCCAAGATGCAGACTGACTGTTAGGTTTTTTTACTCTGTCTTATTTTATTATTACTATTATGATATATGCCTGTATATTTTTTCTCCTGTTTAGGTTGACCAAAATTAACTGCTGTTGCCTTTTACATTGATAGGTGACTGAGTGTCCTATCCATTGTGAAAGAAACTTGTTTTTCTCTCCCTTTCCCTCCACCTGCCTTTTTCTCTCCTCTTAGTTACAAAAAGAAAAAAAAAAAAAACTCTTTCCTTTCACTGCTTTCCCTCCCCCATTTCTTCTTCTTTTCTTACTTCTTTTGCCTTCTAAATACATTGACACTTGTTTGTAAATTACTTTTTGGAAGAAATCTGACTTGGAGTGAACTTTGTGTCTGTGTGTCTCTCTCTTTTCTACTTTCCTTTCTTCTGTTGCTATCCCTAGAACTTATAGCGTACGTTAGATTTGCATAATGGTCTACTCTTGCTTTCCCTTTTTTTCTTTCTCTTTTCCTTTTGGTTCTGTTTGCATTTTTTTCTTGGGCTAGAGGTGTTGTTTGGCTAACTGGTATTGATTGAACTCATCAATCCTTGCTTCAGTTGTTATTGTTGTAATTTCTGAGCTTTGTGACTGTAATTGTGAAAAGTCTTTAGTATAGCATGGCTAGTACTTAAAACACTACAACTGAAGAATGGCAGAACAGAAGAATACAAACCACATCAATTAAAAAAAAGTTAAATCAAGAGCAAATAAAACTGGACATTTTCAGAGTTCTTCACTGCAAAACACTGGAATACACATTCATTTCAAGTCCACAGAGCTTATCCTCAAGGACAGACCACATATTAGGCCACAAAGACAGTATCAACAAATTCAAGAGCATTGAAATCATCCCAAATATCTTCTAAGGCCACCGAGGAGTAAAGCTAACATTCAACAACAAACAAAAAATTACTAAAACTTACAAAATTTGGAAACTCAACAACACGCTGCTTAATAATAGCTTGGTCAAAGAAGCACTCAAGCAAGAAATTCCTGGAAACAAGTGAAAATGTAGACACAAACAATGAAAACATTTGGGGCACAGCTAAAACAGTACTGTGAGGGAAACTCATAGCCAAACAATCACACATTGTAGAATAAAGAAAAGCTCAAATAACTGATCTCACTGCATGCCTTAAGGACTTACAAGAAGAGGAACAAAGAAACCCTAAAACAACCAGAAGGATGGAAATCACTAAAATTAGAGGAGAAATAAACAACATCAAAATAAGAGAAACATACAAAAGATCAATGAAGCCAAATGATGGTTCTTTAAAAAATTAAACAAGACTGACAAAACCCTAGCCAGACTCACTAAGAAAAAAAGAGAGAAAACTCAAATAAATAGAATTTTAAATGAGAGAGGACATATCACAACTGACACCACAGAAATCCAGAAAATCATTCAAAACTTTTATGAAGAGCTATATGCCACCAAGCTAGAGAATCTGGCAGAAATGGAAGAATTCCTAGAAACATATACCCTTCCAAAACTAAACCAAGAACAACTACACAACCTAAATGTACCACTCACAGACAAAGAAATTTAAACAGTTATTAATAATCTTCCCAACAACAAAAGCCCTGGACCAGATGGCTTTATAAAAAAATTCTACAAAACCTTCAGGAAACAGTTAGTACCTATAATTCTAAAGCTCTAACACAAGATTGAAAAAACAGGAACACTCCTTTCCACCTTTTATGAAGCCAACATCACAATGATACCAAAAGCAGATAGGAACACAACCAAAAAAGAAAACTACAGACCAATATCTCTGATGAACATAGATGCCAAAATATTGAACAAGATCCTGGTCAATTGGGTACAATATATCAAAAAAAATTTTTCACCATGACCAAGTGGGATTTATCCCAAGAATGCAAGGCTGGTTCAACATAAGTAAGTCAATCTATGTCATTCACCACATCAATAAAAGCAAAACGAAAAACCACATGATTATCTCAATAGATGCAAAGAAAGCCTTTGACAAAATCTGACACCCATTCATGCTCATAAAACTGCAAAAAAAAAAAAAAAAAGGAAGTAGATGGGAAATTTCTCAAGATAGTGGAGTTCATATACAACAAACCTAATCAACATCATACTCAACAGACAGAAGCTGAAAGCATTCCCCCTCAGATCAGGGACTAGACAGGGCTGTCCATTATCACCATTACTCTTCAACATAGTATTGGAAGTTCTTGCCATAGCAATCAGGCAAGAGAAAGAAATCAAAGGAATACAGATTGGAAGGGAAGAAGTCAAGCTCTCACTATTTGCAGATGATATGATAGTATACATAGAAAAACCTAAAGAATCCAGCAGAAAACTACTGTAAGTTATTAGGCAATATAACAAGGTGTCCAGCTACAAAATCAATGTACAAAATCAGTGACAATTCTTTATGCAAATACTGAATCTGAAGAAGAGTATATCTAGAAATCACTCTCATTCACTGTTGCAACAAAATCAATAAAATACCTAGGAATAAAGCTGACCAAAGTAAAAGCCTTGTATACTTAAAACTTTGAGTCACTATTCAAAGAAATAGAAAATGATACCAAGAAAGGAAATACATCCCATGCTCATGGTTTGGAAGAATAGATAGCATCAAAATGTATATTCTCCCAAGAGCCACATACAAATTTAACATGATACCCATCAACATGATACTTCTTTATCCACCAAGCTTCTTTAAGAGAATAGAACAAAAACCACAATCATTTAGCTGGAACCATTAAACACCTAGAATTGCCTAAACAACCTGGAGGAAAAGAAACAGAAATGGAGGCATCACCCTGCCAGATCTCAAACTATGTTATAAGGCCATCATCATCAAAACAGCCTGGTACTGGAACAAAATTAGGCACACAGACCAGTGGAACAGAATTAAAAGCCCAGAACTAAACCCCTACATCTATGGACATCTAATCTTCGAGGCCCAAAGTGTTAAATGGAAGAAGGAGGCTCTCTTCAATAAATGGTGCTGGGAAAACTGGGTTGAAACATGCAGAAGAATGAAACTGAACCACCTTATCTCAGCAGGAACAAAAATCAACTCCAAATGGATCAAGGACATGGATGTTAGACCACAAATTATCAAATACTTAGAGGAAAACATTGGTGGAACACTTTCACACTTAAACCTCAAGGATATCTTTGATAATACAAACCCAATTGCAAGGAAGACTAAAACAAAAACAATTCAATGGGAATACATCAATTTGAAAAACTTCTGCACAGCCAAAGAAACCATCACACAAAGAGACCCCTCACAGGATGGGAGAAGATCTTCACGTGCCATAAATCAGACAAGAGTTTAATAACCAAAATATACTAGAACTCATCAATCTTACCAACAAAAAAGCGAATGACCCCATCCAAAAATGGGCAGAGGTTATGAACAGAACATTCACTACAGAATAGAACAATGAACCCACCTTCTCTGACCCATCTTGGATGGAGCTAGAAGAATTTATGCTAAGTGAGCTAAGTTTGAAAGACAAAGACCAGTATGGGATGATCCTACTCATAAAAAGAAGTTGAGAAAGAAGAACAGAAAGGTAAGCTCAAAGCAGGACTTGACTGAATTTGGAGTAGAGCACCAAATTAAAAACCTCTGGGATGAGGGCTAGGACAGAAGTTTGGTCTCTTGGTGGGTGGAGGTGGGGAATCAGATGGGACACAGTCTTTTGGTGGTGGCAATGGTGTTTATGTACACTCCTATTAATTTGTAGTCATATAAATCACTATTTAATTAATATGAGAGGGGAAAATTGAATGTCTCAAACTTTTTTTTCTTTTTCTTTTTTTTAATTTATTTTCCCTTTTGTTGCCCTTGTTGTTTAACATTGTTGTGGTTACTAATGTCATTGTTGTTGGATAGGACAGAGAGGAATGGAGAGAGGAGAGAGAGACAGAGGGGGGAGAGAAAGACAGACACCTGCAGATCTGCTTCACAGCCTGTGAAGTGACTCCCCTGCAGGTGGGGAGCCAGGGCCTCAAACCGGAATCTTACACTGGTCCTTGTGCTTTGTGCCACGTGCGCTTAACCTGCTGCACCACCGCCCCACTCCCTGTCTCAAACTTTTTAATGTACAGACCATAGGCTGTTTCTTTGATATGTTGACTCTCTTAAAAGCTTAGACCAGTGAGAACGAACAGAAGGAACCGGAAGCATAGCTAGATATCCAAATAATGTCAAAGGACATAAATTATGGTGACATTGGGCATGATACAGTAAATCCTAACAAAGGAATATTTCAAAGTAAACCCAATTGTGAAATAATATGATTATAGCAATAACTATCTGTTGCCTTCTTAAACCCTAAAATAGCAGGAACCTCTCACTTCCTCTATAGAAACTGATTCCCCCAGTCCTAGAACTTCTAGGGTGGGGCTAACTTTCCTGCATGCTTCTCTCAATTAAACCAAATGATATTGTATCTGCTGATCCCAACCTAATCAACACAAGGTGTACCACCTCAGCATGCCTCACTGCAGACTGAGTACAGAGATATCAGGCATGGAATGTCAACCCTTAAGCTATAATACTCATTTGATACCTTTCCTTTCATAGGATTCTCTAAATCCATTTCAGGTGGTTCATATTCTAACAAAGTCCCCAGACCTAGAAATAGGCCAGGTCCCATGGGATAGAACATATGCTTACATGTATCCACAAATTAGGGCCAAATATATACCTGAAAGCAAAAGTACACAATAGTCTGTAGTGAGTCAGTATAAAGTTCATAATGAAATAGTATCTACTTAGACTTAGATACCTTCCTCATCTACTTCCTATTACACTTCCCTCACTGACTCCAAAGCTAACCTTACCAAAGAAAGGACTGCAAAAGCTGAATAAGGTTAAGAGACTGGCATACTTTAATGATGACTATTTAGTCATTATCAGGCCACCCCATCAGCTGGGGCCATATTTTTGGAATCCTGAGATTCCCAAACAGACCTGATGGGCCTAGACCTTGAACAAATCCCTCTCCCTAATATTGTTAGTCATTTCTATTAGAAATAACAGAATAGACCCTCTTTGTAGACCCCCATAGGACCTTTCCTTAAAGTGGATCAACAATGGTAGAGAATGTTCCATCCTCTGATAAGAGGATGGAGAGCATACACTATGCTCCACCCTTAGAAGATGGGTCTTGAAATCGGGGCAGCTTGAAACTTTCCCTCTCATGACCATATAATGTGAGCTCAGATCCATGGAAATACAGAGGTCACATGGGCTTTTAAGCTGAATATGGGCCCCAGATCAAATCAAATTGATGGGGTTTACAGTCAACAATATTTATACATCTTTCCCATATTTAGAGCTACTCTACTCCCTGATCCAGCTTTCTGGTCCTTTTCCCAGCCATTACATCATCTCTCCAGACAATAACATGGATCTGCATGCATATCAGATTTCAGGCTCAGGGGAAAAAAACACACACACAGTATAGTCACAGGCCCTTTGGAATAGGCCTACAAGGTATCTACAAAGCGGAGACCCCCCCCCCCCAACTCTTTATCTGCGCTATTCCAGCCTTTAGGTTCATGACTAGTCAACAACTTGTTTGCCTTTATATGTTAACTCTCTTTTCAGCCACCAGGTTCCAGATTCTACCATGATGCCAACCAGATTTACCTGGACAGATGACTCCACCAGTGTGTCCTGGAGCTCCATTTCCCCAGAGTCCCGTCCCACTAGGGAAAGAGAGAGACAGGCTGGGAATGTGGATCGAGCTGTCAACACCCATGTTCAGCTGGGAAGCAATTACAGAAGCCAGACCCTCTACCTTCTGCATCCCATCATGACCCTGGGTCCATACTCCCAGAGGGATAAAGACTAGGAAAGCTATCAGAGGAGGGGATGAGATGAAGATGGTTGGAATTGTGTGGAGTTCTACCCCTTTTATCCTATGATTTTGTCAATATTTCCTTTTATAAATTAAAAAAAAAAAGGAAAGGGACACTATCAGAGGAGAGGATGGGATATGGAGCTCTGTTGGTGGGAATTGTACCCCTCTTATCCTATGATCTTGTCAGTGTTTCTATTTATAAATTAATACATTAACGTAATAAAAAGGATATAGAAATTAAAATTAAAAAAGAGAAATCAAATGCTACTGTTAATTTTTAAATTTATTTTATCTATTGATATAATTTGCTTCCAGTGTTATTGTTGGGGTTTGTTGTCTGCAATATGGCACCATTCCCAACAGCCATTTTTTTCCTTTTCTATCTTTTTTGTTCTTTTATACAGGTTGAGAGACATGGGAGGAGGGGTTGAGAGAGAGAAGAGACACTTGCAGCACTACTATACCACTTGTAAGGTTCCCTCCCCCCATACACTCACACAGGTGAGGATTTGGGACTTCAATCCCTGTCATTTCACATGGAAACATGTGTGCTCTATCAGAGAGGCCACACCCAGACTTCCAACTTTCATTTTTAAAGAAGTTTGAGTTTTACAACAATATTGAGTAGAAGGTCAAATTTTCCTTTGTATTTTCTTTTTTTATATTTATTTATTTTCCCTTTTGTTGCCTTTTTTATTATTGTTGTATTTATTGTTGTTCTTGATGTTGTTGTTGTTGGATAGGACAGAGAGAAATGGCGAGAGGAGAGGAAGACAGAGGGGGGGGGAGAAAGACAGACAACTGCAGACCTGCTTCACCGCCTGTGAAGCGACTCCCCTGCAGGTCTGGAGTTGGGGGTGGGGCTCGAACTGGGATCCTTAGTCTATCCTTGTGCTTTATGCCACCTGTGCTTAACCGGCTGTGCTACAGCCCAACTCCCTGTACTTTCTAACCTTAGCATTATCTACTACCAGGACTTACACATTTTTCACAACGAAGGAACCTCCATAGACACACCCTTAGTTACCCAAAGCCAGCTTACACATTAGATTTCCTTTTATATGTTGTACACTTTATAGGTTTATGCAAACTTATAACGATATGATCCACCATTATATTATCATGTAGGCTATTTTAATTATTCTCAAGTTCCTCTGCATCTTCTCCTTTCAAACACTGTGTAGCCTGTTTAGGAGAGCTGTTTTCACTCAGCAGTCTTCATTTTACACTTCCCCATGTTTTTTTTTTTTTATGATTTGATAGGACGTTTACCTTTATTGGTGAATAGTATAACATTATAATTGTAGTGCTTTTTATTTATTCAGTTCTGAAGATCATCTTGGTGCTCCTATCTCTCAGAAATTATCAAATAGCTACTCTAAGCATGTGTGCAGGTTTCTGTGAGAGTACATTTTCAAATTCCTGGATACACACCAACCAGTGTTATTGCTGGGTTGTTACAGTAGGTTAACATATGTTTAGTTTTATAAGAAACCACTAAACTCTCTTTAAAAGTGGCTATGCCATGCTGTGTTATTGCCAAAAATAAATGAGAGTTTCTGCTGCTTCATATCCTCAACAGCATTCAGTGTTGTCAGAGTTCAGGCCTTAGCCATTCTAATAGGTGGGTAATATCTCATTACTCTACTTTGCATTTCCTTAATATAGATATTAATATAGATATATATTATTGATAGATATATATTATTGATTCTCCATAATTATTTATCTATCTGCCCATAGTCATTTATCAGCTGTGTCTTTGGGAAAACTAATGGATCATTAACCTATCTTTTACTCTATTGAAATTTTCATTTATGGAAACTCAAGCATTTCTTTATGAATTTTGTCTTTGGTATTTTCTCTAAAAAGTCATCACCACGAGTCAAGAGGTGCTGGCTGGTTTAAGACTCTGAACATATGAGAGCCTGCTGTGAAGCCTTTCTCTACTTCTCTCTTTCATTCACTGTGTAAAAGACAAAGGAATGTAAATATAAGGGTCCCAATAGCAATGGAATCACTCAGGCACTGAGTCTCAGTCATAATTTTAATGGCAAAGAAGAAGTAACCATGGTTGGGGGATATAGCATAATGGTTATGCAAAGAGACTCTCATCCTTGGGGCTCCTAAATCCCAAGTTCAGTCCTTCACACCACCATAAACCAGAGTTGAGCAGTGCTCTGGATACACACACACACACACACACACACACACACACACACACACACACACACACTAAAAAGGCATCAGTATGTCAATAATAATTTTCTAGGTTCCTACTATGCTGTATATTATCATATATTTCTTATAGTTTTAAATTACATATGTAGGTCAATTATCCACTTCAAGTTAACTTTTTTTTTAATTTTTAAATTTTGTATCACTAGCTCAAAGTAAAAGCAATTTTTAACAGAGCCAACAATTTAAGTCGCCAGGGTGTTTGTATTGCACTGTATATCACTTAGTTTCTTTTCTTTAAAAAAATATTTTACTTAATTATTTTTAATGATAAAGAAAGATAGAAAGCCAACTCAGAGCATCACTTAGCAGCTCTTGCTTATTGTGGTGCTATTTTGAACCTGGATCCTCCTAGGAGCCTCAGGCATGAAAGTCTTTTGCATAATCATTATGCTATCTCTCCAACCTGTCACCCAGTTTCAACCCTGGCCCCAACTGTGCTCGGGGAAGCTGAGGTGTAAGCAAACTTCCCTCTCTCCTTCTGTCTGGTTACATTTCCATTTCTGTCTGAAAAAAGTCAACCTAGACCCGTGGAGTGATCACAAAAAGAAAAATAATAATAAGAATAATAAAACACTATTTTAGTAACCTTTAGAAAGTCACATGATATAATCTATTTGGTAGAAGATTGTTGTCTCTATAGTCATCATTACTATGTTTATCTAATCTCCTATCTATGGAAATGCAGAAATATGAAAAAGGAGTCACACACTATTTTCTTTATAACAAATATATAAACAGAGGCCAATTGTGACCCACATAGGGCTGTACTGTTGCTCTAACTTAAATCTCTTTGCACTTTAGCTGGGATCTGCAGGGATTGCTTCCTCCCTCACACCTCATCTTTACCTATGTTTCATCAAATTACTCTAAATTCACGGCACCTTACCACTCCTGAAATAATGAGATTCCACAGCCATTGCATGGGCAGGATGTAAAGAATTTTCTTGTCATTTTAGTAATGAGAAATGTGGCATTTTGTAAATTTATGCTTTTTATTAGTGATTTAATAGTGATCAAAAAGATTGTCAGACAGTAGGGGTAGAGTTTTGCGCCACTCCCACCACCAACTGTCTGTCCCCTCAACACCCTGCCATGATAATTACCATAGTTTTCCCAGGGTCTTAGATATGAATCATCTCTGTGATTTCAATTCAACGGTTTCAGTTCTCTGTATTCCACGTATAAGTGCAATCGTCTGGTACTCTTCCTTCATTTCTTTGCTTGATATGTGATATTTTTACTTTTTACTTTTTATACCATTTTTATCTTATGCTAAAATTTAGATAGTATGCTAATGTAGTGGATTTTTAAAATGATGAAATCAACACAGCATATTCAGTGTGTATGGTCAATTAGAGACAAATTCTTATAAAAATTTTTATTTACATGATGATGTATCTGCAAAATGGCTGATAATAATGTGTAGTTTGATGACAGTTTAATGCCATCTTCTTTTAAGTAGAGTCTGCAACCAGTGGGTGAGAGGTCAATATTCATAAAATAAATGCTGCAATATGGAACCAATTATCTTCCTGAAACATTAGGAGAAAAGCAGTGTTCTATGTGAAGTGCTTTCAATAACTTGGAAGATAAAGGATACATAAACTCAAGATGGTATTAGAATGGATGGTAGTTTACTGTGAGAGGTTTTTTTTTTTTTTATTAATGAATTTCAGACCCAATCATACCCTCCCTCCATCTGGAAACTATTCAATAAATTATCAGAAGTGTATAAATCAGTCTAGTTCAGCATACATGAGCAGAATCTACAAATCAAGGCAAAGCTTTCTTTTTAGTATTGATCTCAAAGTAAAAACGGCATTATGAAGAACCTTATAACTTTCCTTTAGCTATTACCTCCAAGCTAGAATTCAAACTTTATAGTGGTTTGTTCCACAGTCCAATCTGATCAGTCTGATCTACAGCATATGTCTTATCTTCCTTTTCCACATCCAGGTATCTTTCCCTTCCCTGACCTTCAGCATTATAGCCACAGAAAACACTTTTTTCCCCCCCTGAAGAAGCCAAATACATATGCACCTCTCATTCTATGCATGCTAGTCCTTTTGCTAAAATCATTTCCCCCTCCTTTCCTATCTTATAGCATAGCACGTGCAATGTTATGCTTAGCCTTCAAAACTTGCCTCAGGTGTCATCTTCTCCAAGAATCCTTTCCTAACTCACTCAGGGATGACTGAACACATGCCCTTCTCTGTTTCAACATTGGGTTTTTCATGATCCTCAAAGTATCTCTATCACAGTGAAACTATTGTCTTGGGTTAGGCATTCTCTCTGCTTTTTGTCACATTTATTAAGTTCTGAGTACAGGTCTAATGCACATGTTGGGTTGAAAAGAATTGAATTACGGTGAAGTAATAACTAAGTTTAGAATTTAATGTAATAAACATTGCGTAGGTGGTCTAAGAATTATAGTTCTAATTATGCTACGGTAAGATACCCAGGCACACACAGCTATTGGAAAGTTGACCAAGTGATGATTTCATCTTCTGCTCCGAGTTTTGTATGTATTTTTCTTTTGCTTTGTTAGACCATACTGTGAAAGAAATCACGATTTACTAATAGAGAAAATATTATGACAAAATTAGTAATTTCTTTCTTTTCTTTCCTCCTTTTTCCTTCTTCTCTTTATCCTACTCCTTCTTCTTCCTCACTTCCTATTCCTCTCCTTCTCCTTCTTTTGCTTTCTAGTTTTGCTATATTTGAAATGTATTGTAATAGTCTAAGAATCAAATTGTAAACAGCAGAAATGTTTTTATCAATGTATACATAGAATCATGCACACACACACATGTTTATATTCATGTTATATAGAATCTTACCCTCAACATTCACCTTCCCTCTTACTTTTCTGAGGCTAATGCTATTACCAGTATTATAGCCACAGGAATTGAGTCTTGTTGTCTGAATGCTAATGTGGAATACGTCAAACAAGAGTGAAGACAAATCCAGTGAGAAAGTGGATGTCATATGTTGGAATGGGTCTACATCATAAGAAAACACTGGAATTTTGTTTTGATTCTTAGAGAGGTGAGAGCTTAAGTGATACCTTTGAAAACATTAACAGGATATTATATCAATAAATGTCATTGACCTTTTTCGTTAGATCTTAAACCTTTCAACTATTGCTTCATTCCATCTTATCCAAGCATGTTGGAATTGTGGATAGGGAGGTGACAGAGTAAGACTTGTAAACTTGGGCCCAGTGGTGGTGCACCCAGTTAAGAGTACATACTCCTAAAGTCAAGGACATGGGTTTGAACTCCTGCTCCCCACCTGCAGCAGGGACACTTCACAAGTGGTTAAGCAGGTCTAACAGGTCTCTCTCTCTTCCCCTTCTCTTCCTCCTTGCCCCTCAATTTCTCTTTCCTATCGAATAAAATGGGAGGGGGGGATGGAAAATAAGAAAAAAAAGGAAGAAGAAAGAAAGAAAGAAAGAAAGAAAGAAAGAAAGAAAGAAAGAAAGAAAAAAAGGCCACTGAGAGTGGTGAATTCACAGTACTAGCATCAAGCACCAGAAATAACCCTAGAGGGGAAAAAAATGTAATCATACATTATCAGGTTCAGCCCTGGTAGTGCTCATGCCAGAATGATCCTCTGACCTTACACACACACACACACACACACACACACACACACACACACACACACTCATAAATAAAATAATATTTTTACTAAAGACTGTGCTGCTGGTCATAGGTGTTTCCATAGAAATCCTATGACCAGGATTGGAGGCTTGAACCTGACTCCTTGATTATAGTAATGTATGTTCTTTACTACCTTAATCATTCCCACCTTTTTTTTTTTTTTAGTTTTCATGCCCTATGCCTGATCTTTCTCCATAGTTTTAACATTTTAAATTCAGCTGATTTCATTAAATTGTTCATGAGACCTCCCTACTCGATCTTGCTTCCTCTCAAAGTTTAAGAGTCTTCATCCTTCTTTTGATCTATTTCATAAGCCTTAACTATTGTTTCCTTCATAGATACATTAAAGCACTTATGCCATGATAATAGCTTATGATTTGACTTGGAGTATACTATGTCACTTGAGATATATATAAAAAAATCCTGACAAGAAAATAGATCATTTATAATTGTTTCTATTTCACAATGAAATCAAATTGAAATTAACTAAATTGATTAGCATTACACAATTAGTGATTGCTAAACTGACTTTTTTTAAAAATTTCATTTTGTTAGCAAGTCATTGTAGCCACTCTCTCCATTGGGACACACACTGTGTCTTGTAATTCATTATCTAATCAGATCATGCTGGTTTACTTTCTTGACATTATGAAAAAATGTCTTGTGGTCCAGGAAGTGGCACAGTGCATAAAAGCATTGGACTCTCAAGCATGAGATCCTGAGTTCAACCCTGGCAACACGTATACCAGAGTGATGTTTGGCTCTTTGTCTTTCTCCTATCTTTATAGATAAATAAAATAAACAAAATGTGTTTTATTATTTGACTTACTTATTTAGCTTTCTATAATTTAAATTTAACTTATTCTTTTCTGTGAAGGTTTTTTGAAAGATTTTTATTGTCTCATTCCTAATTAGAACACATGTTAAATGTCATTAGAAATAGCGATACATAGAAGATACTCAAAAACTTTTTATTTAAATTTTTATTTATAAAAAGGAAACACTGAAGTGCACATGGCGTGAAGCACAAGGACCAGTGTAAGGATCCTGGTTCTAGCCCCCCGACTCCCCACCTGCAGGTGAGTCTCTTTACAGGCCATGAAGCAGGTCTGCAGGTATCTTTATCTCCCCCTCTCTGTCTTCCCCTCCTCTTTCCACTTCTCTCTGTCCTATCCAACAACGACGACATCAATAACAACAGCAATAATAACTATAACAATAAAACAAGGCCAACAAAAGGGAAAATAAATAAATATTTTAAAAAAGGAAACACTGACAAAAAACATAGAATAAGAGGGGTACAACTCTGTACAATTCCCACCACCAGAACTCTGTTCCCCATGCACTCCCCTGATCACTTTTCTACTCTTTATCCCTCTGGGAGTATGGACCTAGGGTCATTATGCAGTGCAGAAGGTGGAAGATCTGGCTTCTGTAATAGCTTCTCCACTGAACATTGGAGTTGACAAGTCTATCCATTTTCCTGCCTGGCTCTCTCTTTCCCTAGTGAGGCTCTTGGGAAGTGTGGCTCCAGGACACATTGGTGGAGTACTCTGCCCAGGGAAGTCCGGTTGGAACCTGGTGGCTGAAGAGAGAGTTAACATATAAAGCCAAAGAAATAGTTGACTAATCACGAAACTAAAGGCTGGAATAGTTCAAATGAAGATTTGGGGATCTCTGTTTTGTAGATAGCTAGTAGGCCAATTTTAGTTATATTGCAAGAGTCCTACTAGTTTTTGTTTGTTTGTTTGTTTGTTTTTTCCTGAGCTCAACATCTGATATGCAGGTGTACCCAAGTTGTCTGGGGAGATGATGTCATGGCTGGAAAAAGGACCAGAAAGCTGGATCAGGGAAGAGAGTAGCTCCCAAATATGGGAAAGGGCATAAATATTGTTGACTGTAAACCCCTATCAATTTGATCTCATCTAGGGCCCATATTAAGCTTAGGAGTCCATGTGACCTCTGTATCCCTATAGATCTGAGCTAACATTCTGTGGTTATGAGAGGGGACGTTCCAAGCTGCCCCAATTTCAACACCCATCTTCCTCAATGGATAGATGATAAAAGTATGTTGTCCAGCTTCCCTTCAGAGGATGGAACATTCTCTACCATTGTTGATCCACATTGAGGGAAAGGTCCTATGGGTGTCCACAAAGGGGTCTATTGTGTTGTTCCTGATAGAGATGACCAGTGACAATGGAGAGAGGGATTTATTCAAGGTCTAGGCCCATCATGTCTGTTTGGGAATCTCAGGACTCCCGACCAGCTGATGGGGTGGCTTGATAGTGACTAAAGAGGATCCTTAAAGTATGCCAGTCTCTTGCCGTTATTCAGCTTTGTAGTTCTCACTTTGATAAGTTTAGCTTTGGAGTGACTAAGGGAGGTATAACAGGAAGCAGGTGAGGAGGGTATCTAGGTCTAAGTAGAAACTACTTCATTAGGAACTGGATGGTGTCTTTTTAGTTCTTTCTACTTGCATGCTGCATATACTGACTCAATGCAGACTATTGTGCATAATTTATGGATACATGTGAACATATGCCCTATCTCATGGGACCTGGTCTATATCTAGGTTTGGGGGCTTGTTAGGAAGTGAACCTCCTGAAATGGAATTAGAGAATCCTATGAGAAAGGGAAGGTCTCAACTGAGTAATAAGGCAGACAGATTGACATTCCATACCTGATGTCTCTGGACACAGAGTCTGAAGTAAAGCATGCTGAGGTGGTACTCACTGTGTTGATTTGACTGGGATTAGGAGATGCAATATCATTTGGTATGAATTGAAAGAGACATGCAGGAAAGTGACCCTCCCCCAGAGGTTTCAGGACTGGGGGAAATATAGGCTCTATAGAGGAAGCAGGAAGTTCCTACTGTCTTGAGGTTTAAGAAAGCAGTAGATAGTTATTTCTATAATTACATTATTTGGCAATTGGTTAAACTTTGAAAATCACATTGTTAGTATTTGCTGTACCATACACAAAATCACCATAATTTATGTCCTTTCACATTATTTATATATAGCTGTGTCTTATAGGGTAATGCCACCAGTTCCTTCTGTTCTCCCTGGTCTAAGCTTTTAGGAGAGTCAACATTTCAAAGACTTAGCCTATGGTCTGTGTATTAAAAAGTGTGAAACATTAAATCAATTTTCCCCTCTGATAATAACTAAATAGTTGTTTATATGACTACAAGTCAATAGGAGTGTACATAAACACCATCTCCCAAAATTTTTCAATTCAGTAAGTGTATGACCATGATCTTCATTTGATTTTATTACTATTTTTAGATACATGGAGATAGAGTAAGAGACAGAGACAGACAGACAGACAGAGAGAGAGAGAGAGAGAGGGAGGGAGGAAGGGCAGGAGAGCCAACATCAACAAATCTTCCTTCATTGTGATGGGCACTGGGCTTGAGCCTGGGTCCCACAACACAGAGCCAAGTCACACATCATGCAAGTGAGTTATTTTTCCTGCCTGGTTTTTATTTTGAGTTGATTTTCTGTGGTGAAATTATAGCTGCAATTCTTATCTCATATGAGTAAGCCCATCCTCCCTCCAAGGTAACTCCCTCTGGCTGTCCTCTCACCAAGTCTTTTTTGTATAATGTGAATAAATCTTTTCTCATTGCAGCTGTGAACAGTCAGTGAAATAATATATACCAGAGTGGCTTAGAATTCTTCTGTACAATGTAGATATTATGGATGGTGTTTTCCATGCTAAAAATATGAACACATGCAGAGACATACATACATATACACAAATACAAAGAGAGTTTCCATTATCAAATTAGTAAGGCTAATGCCACACAAAAGCATTAGAACACCTAAATGAATATATATATATATATATATATATATATATATATGCATGTATATGCATATAAATGCATATGTGGGGCCGAAAGTCACTTATGCTAGTTCTGTGTCCTACCCACTGGCTCTCATCCACAACTTATCATTTTCTTATCATTCTAGTGTTTTACTTAATGCTCTTCACCTGCTCTGGGATAGGTACTGGATATTTCATAAATATTTCAGCCTGGATTCCAGAAAACCTTTATCTGGATGTGACTGTTTCATTCCTTAGCTCTAGAACTAGTTAACCATTTTGTTAAATGTTTTGTAAGAAAAATAACTGATGTGTTCAAATCATTACAGCTTAATTCAATCACAATGAATAAGAAGTTTGCGGTAGGTGAAATGTAGAATTCTGTTCATGATAGAACAGAAAGCAGACAGTCCAAGAAGATATAGGACTTATAGTGATATTTCTGGGTAAACAAAAATCTATGAATGTCTTGAAAAAAAGAACTTCTAATGTCCATGTTGGGCATACAAACCTTGTGCACTGCCAGATTATTTTTCTCAAAGAATGGCTATAGCTAAAGTAATTGTGCAAGCATTACATTGCTGGGAAGAGATGAGTTTCTTTGTTTTCAGGTGGTAGTTTCATCCCTGGGTGCCTGAACCCCAGAGAGAATGTGGAACAGACAATATTGGAAGGCAATAAATAATAGGCAATATTAGAAGGTAAAGCCATTTCTACAGCACTGGGGAATAGCACACACACGAAATGGGGCACAAGGAAGATTTGGGTCAGCTTTTCATATATAAGAGTAGGAACCAAGGAGGTAAAATAGGTCAGCAATAAGTGAGAGCTGGGGAGTAGAGTTGGTTACTTCTGTCAGCTTGTATACAGGGTTGACTACAATTCATCTCATGGACTGAGCTGGTGACCAGAGGCAGGGAGGTCACTGCTATCCTGAGGGCAAAGTCAAAGAGAGCCACAGAGGGTACAGGTAGTTCACTCTGAACTAGTGCTACTCAGATTTCACATTTGCCACTAATGTAATACAAAGGGGAAGCTGAAAACTAAACAGTGTTATTGATAGTGACAGAAAGCTTTTAGCCTGACTCTCCTATGCTGCGATGGATATTGTTTATCATATTTTACTTGTTGCTTTTAAACTTTCCTTGTCAGAATGAATCATGGCTAAGAGGAAGGGGACCAGATTATAGACGAAGTGATTTGTCTAATTGCAATTGCTGCTCATCAAGAGACATGAGCAAAAGTAAGCAGAAGCAAACAGCAGGTTTGTCCAGGGTTGAAAAATCAGTCTCTTTGCCAAAATCTGTCATGGGTGCACCTGGATCTATAAGAAAACACACCATCTGCCATGTGGGTGATTTCTTGCCTGCACTGAGGGAGTGGTGATTCGGTTTGACTCTTGCTATCTGGCGAATTGATAATGAAGATTAATTTACTTATCTCTGAACTACATAAATTAGTGTACAGAAAGACATCTTGCAGCTGCGCAGAAACTGTCTTTAAAAGATGCCTCACTTAGTCTTTCCTTATGGGCAGTGGGTGTGTGGTAATGCATAAGCATACCTGCGTTTTTCTCTCATTCTTAGCTCTGTAAGAATTTCACAGGGGCCGGGCAGTAGCGGCAGATTAAGCACACATGGTGCAAAGCTCAAGGACCCAAGGACCGTTCTAAGGATCCCTGTTTGAGCCCATGGCTTCCCACCTGTGGGGGAGGGGGGATCGCTTCACAAGCGGTGAAACAGGTCTGCAGGTGTCTATCTTTCTCTCCCCCTCTCTGACTTCCCCTCCTCTCTGTCCTATCCAATAATAACAAGAGTGACAAGAAGAGCAACAAAATGGGTAAAATGGCCTCCAGGAGCAGTGGATTTTTGGTTCAGGCACCGTGCCCCAGCAATAACCCTGGGGGCAAAAAAAAAAAAAAAATCAGTTCACTGCACAGATAATAAACACATGTGAACTGCTTGACAGCGATTTACATCTTTGTGTTTTCCTTTCCTTGTCGGAGTTGTGGCTAGATGAGAGTTAGCACAATCTAGTTAAACTATAACCATGATAGAATCAAGTTGCTTAATATTCTTGGATGAATAATGCATTCAAAAGCCCTGAGCAACTAAGCTTGATAATTTGGTAAACACTAACTTATTGAATAAGGATTTGACTTCAGTAATTTCTTTAAAACAAAGAAATGGAAAACATAAGAAAAGGTCATGTTGATCTTTACATGAATTCATTGCCAGTGTAAAGGGTTGAAAATCTTTAAAGGTAATTAGTGAATGATTTTTTTTTTTTATGGAAAATAAGAAATGGCTCAAGTTCCAGGAAAGTTTTCTGAAAGACACTTAAACATTCATAGACCAAATTACCATTCATGTTACCTCTGCCACATTTAGTTCAGCTCTTTTTTATTAGTGATTTAATACTATTTTACAAAATTATAACGGGTATAATTCCCTACCTTTCCCACCACCAGAGTTCCATGTTCCCATTCCCAATATTGGAAACTGTAATAGTTGTCCCAAGATCACAGAAAAGGGTTGACTATTGACTACTATTTCTATAGCTTGCCTTCTCTTCATTTTTTTTTTTTTGCCTCCAGGGTTATTGCTGGAGCTAGGTGCCTGCACCACGAATTCACTGCTCCTGGAGACCATTTTTTTCCCCTTTCGTTGCCTTTGTTATTTTTTTTTTTATCATTGTCGTGGTTATTGTTATTGTTGTTGTTGCTGTTGCTGTCCTTGGATAGGACAGAGAAATGGAGAGAGGAGGGGAGACAGAGAGGGAGAGAGAAAGATAGACACCAGCAGAGCTGCTTCACCGCCTGTGAAGCAACCCCCCTGCAGCGGGGGAGCCAGGCTTCTCTTCATTTCTAACTCACACCTACAACTCTTACTACTTTTGAATTTCCTTCCTTTATTGTTTTTTTTTCCTTTTTTACCTTTTTCTCTCTTAAGGTCCTGATGTAAGTGGGGTTCAGAGCCCTATAGTCATCTTCCCCAAACATTTCTTCCCCTCTGGGAGTATGGACCAACATTATTTTTGGAGTACAGAAGGTGGGATTTCTGGCTTCTATAATTGCTTCTCTGCTAGACAAGGATGTTGTCTTCCACATTTCTTTCTGATATCAAAACATACCCCAAATCCCAGAGATATGGAAGACCTGGTTTCTACTCTGGCAATGATGATAAGCTATCTTACCTCAGTGCTGGCAGGTATCAATGCACCTCTGAACTAATGGGAAGGAATGGATCATAAGTCTTTTGAGGGTCTAATTATATGAGAATCACAGATACTCAAGATCATACCTCTGTGACTCAGTCTTACTATCTCTAAAACTCTTAAATTAATATGACCCTAAAAGTATACCCTAAATACAAGGGTCTTATGGAAAGTAAATGAAATAATCAATTTTTAAAATGTGCTTGATGCCATATGAGCTTTATAAAATTATTAACTATCAATTTTATTCTGCTATACAAGATAGTTATGATATGGAATGAATTATAAATTCTTTTTTCAGGGAGTCAGGTGGTAGCGCAGTGGGTTAAGTGCACGTGACGCCAAGTGCAAGGACCAGCCTAAGGATGCTGGGTTAGAGCCCTGGCTCCCAACCTGCAGGAAAGTCTCTTTACAGGTGGTGAAGCAGGTCTGCAGGTGTCTATCTTTCTCTCCCCCTCTCTGTCTTCCCCTCCTCTCTCCATTTCTCTCTGTCCTATCCAACAATGACTACAACAATAAAACTCAAGGGCAACAAAAGGGAATAAATGCATAAATAAATAAATAAATTCTTTTTACTATGAAATAAAAGAACATGGAATGTAAAAAGATACTCTTTTAGTTAGAGGCATAGAAAAGAACCATGAGGGAGTCGGGTGGTAGCACAGCGGGTTGAGCGCACATGGCACAAAGCACAAGGACCAGTTAGGATCCTGGTTCAAGTCCCCAACTCCCACTTGCAGGGGAATCGATTCATAGATGGTGAAGCAGGTCTGCAGGTGTCTCTCTGTCTCTCTCTTCCTCTCTATCTCCCCTTTCTCTCTCAGTTTCTCTCTGTCTTTATCCAATAGCAAAATAAAAACAAACAAAAAACAAGGGCAACAAAAAAGGGAATAAATAATAAATAAATAAATATTAAAAAACTAAGATCAGTATATATATATATAACCATGAAGGGTCTATGGCTAGATAAAGAAATAAAGAATGTCTGTATATTCTCTCTCTGTCTCTCTTCCTCTCTATCTCAGTTTCTCTCTCTTTATCCAATAACAAAATAGAAACAAAAGAAAACAAGGACACCAACAAAAAAGGGAATAAATAAATAAATATTAAAAAACTAAGCTCAGTATATATATAAAACCATGAAGGGTCTATGGCTAGATAAATAAATAAAGAATGTCTATAAATATAGGAAGTGCAAAAGCTTTCTTGTGGGTCTAAACATGAGTAAAAAATGAAGGAGAATATTTGTATGCATAGAAAATGCAGTCTGTTTAGCCATCATATGTTAGATCTGGAAGAGCAAATGGCTGTGAAAGAATTGAGTTAGGTCTAGAGGTAAGGGTAAGAAAATGAAAGAAAAATAATTAATAATTTCAGTATTGCTGATTTTGATGATAATATCCATGATAAAGCACATCATTTTATGCATTTTCAGAAAGAATCATATCCACTAAGTGAGAATGCTGATAATCACACTTGCCGACATATTTGTCAATTTTTTTTCAACCCAAATTGTATGTGCAGTGGGTTCCTCAACTGTCTAATTCCTGTGTCTATACCTAGTTTGGTTCCTAAGTCATCTGTGCATTAAGAATGTAAAGCTCCGCTTACCCAGAGCCCCACCCTATTATGGAAAGAGAGAGGCAGGCTGGGAGTATGGATCGACCTGCCAATGCCCATGTTCAGCGGGGAAGCAATTACAGAAGCCAGACCTTCCACCTTCTGCATCCCACAATGACCTTGGGTCCATACTCCCAGAGGGTTAAAGAATAGGAAAGCTATCAGGGGATGGGATGGGATACGGAGATCTGGTGGTGGGAATTGTGTGGAGTTGTACCCCCCTTATCCTATGAATTTGTCAGTGTTTCCTTTTTATAAATAAAAAATAAATAAGTAAAAGAGAAAAAAATAGAATGTAAAGCCCTAGAGATACCATAAAGAATGCAGGAATAAAGAAGACAAAAGAGCAGTGTCCCTCATATAACCTAAACAAACCAATAACTTTACAGATAGGTTTGTTTTACTTTTACAAAAGTGCTATTTGTTGATGGTTGAACCTGAGACTCTGAGTTGAAGTATGCCACCGACTCTGTAATCCATGGAGCAAGATTTAAGTCTATTTCTGAAGTAAAGCATGCTTTTTTTCTGCCACACTTAGCTCTGCTTTTGTTTGTTTGTTTTTGTTTTTTTTTTTCTCCAGAGTTATCACTAGGGTTTGGTTTTGGTACTAGGTATACATCATACCTGGAAGCCATTCCTTTTTATATTGAGCCTGGAATTCAACTTTATTATTTATTTATTTTTTTATTTATAAAAAGGAAACATTGACAAAACCATAGGATAAGAGGGGTACAACTCCACACAATTTCCATCATCAGAACTCAGTATCCCATCCACTCCCCTGATAGAAATTTTTGTTCGTCAAACTCTTAACACTTTATGAATATATAGCACTGACATCTGTTATTCCCTCCTCCTATTAATATTAAGCCTCAGTATCCCTTTTATGTGTAGTTTATAATCACTGTTTCCTTTGTATACAGTTATTTCTCTCTTCTAACTTGTTTTTTTCATATTATTATGCTTTATGGTAGAATCATTAAATATATTAAGGACTGCAGAGATAGCTAATCAGGTTTTTGGATTAATTCTCTCACTAACCATGCTCAGGCTTAGGAACTTGTATTATTTGTTATTTATCTGCTTGACACAGCAGAAAAGGTCACTTTAAGTTTAACTGTCAAAAAGTAACACAAATACAAAAAAAAATAGTAGACATCTAATAAGTCACTTTTTAGCAAGCAATTCATGGTCGAATATAAGTAACTGTATCAAGAGAATATGCTTTGCTTCCAGACCAAGCAAATTATTTCTTCACTGAGGAACTCCAAGGCATAGATAATGGGAAGAAAGGGGAAATTGTGAGAAAATCAGTGCTTTTAAACTTGGGTTTCCCACTCCTTATTTACTGCCCAGAGAAATGCTTTATGTGACTGATGCCATATCAATTTGATTGTAGTGAAGAATAATTTTTATTATTAATTTTACACAAACATAATTGAGTAAAAAATTTTTTATGAATTTATGATTTCCCTTTCTCCATGCTTCTCTTTTAAAAATGGATTTTAAGTGAATGTTTTATGATCCTGTTTTTCTTTTACTAACCCTAGTTTTCTTTGTAAAGTATCACATCCAATTCTTTTGAAGGAGATTTTGTTTAAGATAGAAAGTAAAACTGTGTTTAGTAATGATCTCACTGGATCTATAAAGTAAAATGAATACTCAGGTGAATTTCAATCAGATTTTCTTTCTGTAGTGTTTGCCCTATTTTAAAATGTATGATGCTAAAATAGATTTGTTCTTTTAGAGAAAGTAATCAGGTTCCTTCATCAAATATTAACTCGAGAAAAAAAAAGCCTGTATTATTCTGACATAGCAGAGTACTGATTATGTGTCAAAATACATTTTAATAGATTGCTCTGTATATACTAAGTTTAACAAAGTTGAAAAAACAGTTTATTTTCAGTGTGAATTATTCTCAACTAGATTCAAGTACAAGGATATTTGCTATATGGCTTAAGTGATGCTATGGGTTTGGGGACAGGAAGACCTAATAAATAGAGTTGGATAAGTCAAGTGACTATCCTGAAGGAAGCAACAAAATTGAGTCTATGTTTCATGATATAATAATAAATAAAATCCAAATGAACAAAGAACAGATAAAATATAAAGATGGTACATGTATAATCTTTGAAAAGTAGAACATTTCTTGAATTAGAAATATAAAGCTTTTTTTTCCAACAGTTATACCTGGGATTTACCACTCTGGAAAGACTTTTTTTTTTTTAACTTCTCTTAGTCTCTATCTTAAGTGGAGTTGGAGAGAAATTGGGAGGGAAGGGGGGCATATAAAGGAAGAGACACCTGAAGCACTGCTTCACTGTTCATGAAGCTTCTCCATAAAGCATATATATTAAAAAGAAAGTACTAATACTAAGATGATATTAATTAAGAAATTATGCATAAAATGTTATAGAGAATAAGCTATAGCTATACATAGCAACTTGCAAAAACACTGTCCCAAACTCTAAGAGCCATGTAGCTTAACAAATGAAGAGGGGGGTTGCAAATGGCCTTTACGAGGAAATTGCATATCTGAACACATTTTAGGTATGAGTAAGTGGTGATTTGGTCAAAGGACCTAGCCTCTTATATCAAATTGACCTTAGTAGAATTCTATTTGAAATGATCAGAAACTCTCCAATGTTAAAATAATATTTCAAAGGAAAACTTCAAAAATACAATTATTATTTTGGTACTATAAATAAACTTATATCTGATGCTATTCTACTACAATTCCAAAAGGAAATCAAGAAGAAAATTTTGTAACACATTAGATATAAAAAAATGACTATAGGAGTACAAAAAAAAGAAACTTGCAAAGAATATAATCAATGAATTTATTAATTTTTAAGCATAAATAAATAAAATATTGGTTTTATTTTTATGAAAAGAAGTGCAATCAAAATAATTGGACAGAGTCTTAGTGTGTGTGTTTAACCAGGTGTGCCACTGTCTGGCCCCTGGACAGAATTTGATAAGAGAAAACAAGAAGAAAATCAGTGGCCAATATTCTACTTCAGTACAAATCAATGAAATCCAGTGTAAAATCCTGGTAGTGCAATTGCATGTAGATCTAAATTGTGTAAACTGAAAAATAAATGCTGTAGGCAATCCTCAAAATTTTCAGTAGTTGAAGAAAAACACATAATTTGCACTTAACTAAAACAAAATATGCAAGAAAATATGCCATTTTAGGAAGATAAACTGATGCAACATTAGAACTGCTTAGTTTAAGGGGATGGCTGGTGACACAACCATTGAATGCATATGCTACCATGTACAAGGATCTGAATTTAAGCCTGTCCTCCCCACCTTCAAAGGGGAAGCTTCACCAGTGGTGAAGCATGTTCTCTCTTTTTCGTTCCCTATCTGTCCAATCTCTCCCAATTTCTCTTAATCCTATCTAGTGAAAAAATAAGAAATTAAAAAGGAAAATGGCTGCTGTGAGTGGAGGATTCTTCATGAAGACATCAAGCTCCAGTAATAATCCTGATGGAAATAAAAACAAAATAAGAACGAAAAGATGCATAGACAACTGAAAAGAAGCTTGTATAAAGAAGAAAGTCGCCTTGATAAGTACTATTGTTCCAAATTTGTCTGCCTTTTTTTTTAAAAAAAAAAATGACTGGTAGACCCACAGAAATACATCCTTTGTTTATATACCTAATTCTGATGCTGAAAGTATTTAAAAATAACATTCTTGACACAACCAAATAAAGGATAAAGTTACAAAGGCACATTTTATGTTATTAATTTATTATAAAATTTTAAAAATCTCAAGGAGACCATAGTATAAGAGGGTTACAATTTCACAGTTTCTCCCACCAGAGTTCCCATTCCCTCCCTTGAAAGATTTCTTATTTTTTATCCCTCTGGGAGCATGGACCCAGGGTCATTATGGGGTGCAGAAGGTGGAAAGTCTGGCTTCTGTAATTGCTCCTCCGCTGAACATGGATGTTGATAGGTGGATCCATGCTCCCAACCTGACCCTATCTTTCCCTAGTGGGTCAGAGCTCTGGAAAGATGGGGGTCCAGGGTACATTGGTGGGGTCCTGGCCCATGGGAGTCAGTTTGGCATCATGGAAGTATCTACAACTTAGTGGCTGAAAAAGCATTAAGATATAAAGCAGAACAAATTGTTTAATAGTCAGGAACCTAAAAACAACAATATAGCAGATGAGTTTTGGGATATCTACTTTGGAAAAAGCTAGGAGGTCTACTTTAGGTATATTCTAAGGGGCCCATGACTTTACTAATTTTTGCCTGAGTCTAACAGTTAACATGAAGGTGGACCAAAGGTATTGTCTGTGGAGATGGGGTCAGAGTTGGAAATAGGACTAGAAATCTGGATTAGGGCAGAGAGTAGTTCCCAAATATAGGCAAAATATATATTATTATTATTAAAATAATAATTAGTATTTATTTTTATTATCTCTATTTTATATACTATAGAAACATTCAGAAATCTAGAGGGAAGGGGTGATAGAGAGGGTATGACAGAGAGACACCTGAAGCATTGATTCATCACTTACAAAGCTTCCGCCCTGCAGGTGGGACTGGAGGCTCGAACCTGGGTCCTCTCATATTGTAACATGTGTGCTCAACTGACTGCACCACCACCTGGCCCCAAGATTTCTATCTAAAATTTAAAGGCATCTTCAATGATACAAAAATCCAATAACAAAGGAGACTAAAAAAAAATGGGACTACATCAAATTAAAAAGCTTCTGCATAGCAAAAGAAATCACCACCCAAACAAAGAGAACTCCCCCAGATTGTCATATCTTTAAATGTCATACATCAGACAAGAGGCTAATAACAAAGATATATAAAGAGCACACCAAACTCAGCAACAATAACAACAAATAACGCCATCCAAAAATGGGGAGATGATATGAACAGAATATACATCACAGAAGAGATCCAAAAAGCCAAGAAGCATGTGATAAAATGCTCCAAGTCATTGATTATCAGAGAAATGCAAATAAAGACAACAATAACATACCACTTTACTCTGTGAGAATGTCATACATGAGAAAAAGTAGCAGCAACAAATGCTGGAGAGGTTGTTGGGACAAAGAAACCCACCTTCACTGCTAGTGGGAATGTCAGTTGGTCCAACCCTTGTGGTGAAAAGTCTGGAGAACTCTCAGAAGGCTAGAACTGGACCTACCCTATGACCCTGTAGTTCATCCCCTGGGGATATATCTCAACTAACCAAATGTAACCATCCAAAAAGATGTGTGTATACCAATGTTTATAGCAGCACAATTTATAATAGTCAAAATATGGAAGCAACCCAGGTGCCCAACAATAAATAAATGGTTGATAATATGTATATATATATATGTATATGTATATGTATATGTATATGTATATGTATATGTATATGTATATGTATATGTATATGTATATGTATATGTATATGTATATAAAATCAGCTATTAAAAATGGTGAATTCACCTTTCACCTTCACTTTTTCTTGGATGGAGCTTGAAGGAGTCATGTTAAGTGAGATAAGTCAGAAAGAGAACGTTGAATATGGGATGATCTCATTCATAGATGGAAGTTGAAAAACAAGGACAGAAGAGAAAACACAAAGCAATACTTGGACTGGAGTTGGTGTAATGCACCAAAGTAAAAAAACTGGGGTGGGTGGTAGGATTCAGGTCCTGGATCACGATGGCAGAAGAGGACCTAGTGGGGAGTTGAACTGTTACATGGAAAACTGGGAAGTATTATGCATGTACATATGATGGTATTTTACTGTCAACTGCAAACTATTAGTCCCCCCAATAAAGAAATTAAACATATATAAATAAATAAATAACATCTTGGGGGGAAAAAAAACCTTGAGGTGGGAGGTGAGGGTTCAGGTTCTGGAATATGATGGCAGAGGAGGACTTAGTGGGGGTTGAACTGTTATGTGAAAAACTGAGGAATATTACACATGTACAAACTATTGTATTTTACTTTCAACTGTAAATCATTCCCTAAATAAAGAAATGAAAAGAGGAAACATCATGGAAAGGGTTAAAAGTAGTATTACCATATGACCAGGCAATTTTACTTGTGTGTATTACTGAAAAAAATAAAATAATTATTTTTTCTTATATATTCTATTAATTTCTTATCATTATCTTTTTATTTTACTGGAGCCCTGTTCAGCTCTGGCTTATTGTGGTGCTGGGGACTGGAACTGGGAACTTTGGTATCTCAGGCATGATGTCTTTTTGCATAGACATTATGCTATCTCCACAGCCTTAAAAGCATTATTATTAAAGATAACTAGTCAGACCCAATATTTTCATCCAGACTATTTGTAATAGCTAAGCCATAATAATAATGTAACTCTTCATAATGAGTGAATAGATAAAGAAGATGTAATCTGAGTGGATATATAAAATGTGGTGTGTGTACACAATAGGGCACTATACTGGCATCAAAGGGAAGAAAATCATATCATCTTGAATAGCATGGATGAATCTGGAGGGCATTATGATAAGTGAAATAAGTCAAGCAGAGAAACAAAAGTACTACAAGTTCTCACATACAACCGAGAAAAATTTAAGAAGACATATGACAAAGTGGTGTCATAATGAGTACTCTAGAACAGAATATATATGTGTGTGTGTGTATATATATATATATATATATATATATATATATATATACATATATTAAGTCAAAACTATAGAAATCTGAATAAAGCACACTTAAGCTAAAATATCATATTGGTATCATTTAATTAATTGTATCAAATGTACCATTCTAGTTAAGGTTTTGATAGCAGCAAAAAAAACTTGGTGTGGAATACGCGGTTACTCACCATAATATTCTAGCAATTTTTCTGTGAATAAAATAAATTTGTCCTAAAATTAAATTTTATTTAAAAATATTAAGCATGAGAAAAATTTTTGAGAATACAGAGATAAGAAATTTACATATATTTTTATCCTGCTACTTGATTAAAGTGTCCTCCTCACCTAAATAGCATTTTAATGAAAAAATGTACCATGGGATATTCATAATAGCAATCAGCATCTTTCCTGAGAAATTTAACAGATGTGGCTCACTGAGAAGCATCAGCCTTCTGGAGCTTTCAGAAACTCTTGTGTGTATTGATGGCAAAGGGAATGAAACTGAACAGAGAAAAGAAGGAGATGTGTCACGATGCATCTGAACACACTCCAGTTTCTGGAAGGCATTTCAACTGACAGCCTGCTGTACTTTACAAGGTTTGCTCAAAACAATACCTTCTTCTGAGAAATTATAATATATTTGTTGCACACGTAAATAAAAGCAATCTTACCTGGCACTAAATGTCAGTAATTTTCAACTCATTATCTACATCTCTTACATTATGTAATCCCTCCTTCCCTCTCATTGCAGTTGCTGAGTTCTGCACCACACAGAAGCAATGTAACACGGGTCGGACATTAATCATATACTTGGACCAAGAATAACAAGTACAAACCACAAAATTCAATGACAAAAGCATAGAAATAAGACTAAATTCAAGAAGTACTAATTACATCACATTTAACCAGAGTAGATGGCTGAAAGACAGTTATGGAATAACTGATGCTTTCCAATGAAGTCTCAACTTTGAAAAACATTATTTGATTTGACTATAAAAACTATTTATGGAATTTAGAAAACATAACATCTAAAAATTTAAAAATAGAAACACTGTAACTTATTAAAATAGTTTCTACTTAGGCCTAGGTTCCCTCCTCACCTACTTCCAGTTCTACTTCCCTCAATCACTCTAACTATAACCTCTATCAGGAACAATATCATAAACCCCCTTGTGGGCCTCTATAGGACCTTGCCCTCAATATAGAACAACAATGGTAGTGACTGCCCTCATTCTCGAAGGGAGACTGGGTCAACATACACTATCATTAGAAGAAGAATGGTCCTGAAATGAGTGCAGCTTAGAATGTTTACTAGCTGTGACGATGTAATGTGAGCTCAGATTGACAGGGATACAGAGGTTACACAGACTCCTGTGATAAATATAAATAGATGTGGGCCCTAGGTCAGATTGATGGGGGTTACAGTTAATGGTATTTATATACTTTTCCCATATTTGGGAGCTTCCCTCTGTCTTGATCCAGATTTCTAGTCATATCTTTAACTCTGACACCAACTTCCCAGATAATACTGTTAATCTACCTGCATGTTAGCTGTCAAGCTCAGGCAAAATTTAGTAAATTCATGGGTCTGTTGGAATATACCTAAAAAGGACTTTCTAGCTTCTTCCAGAATGAAGACCCCAAATCTCTTTAGGTTCCTGATATTATTAAACAATTTGTTCTGCTTTATATCTTAATGCTTTTCAGCCACCAAGATGCAGATGGTACTATGATGGCAACCTGACTTCCCTGGGCAGATGACCTCACCAATGAGTCCTGGAAAACCTCCCGTCCAGAGCCCTAACCCACTAGGAGAAGATAGAAATAGGCTGGAGGTATAGATCAACCTGGAAATGCACATGTGGTGTGGCAAAGCAATTACAGAAGACAGACCTCCCACCTTCTGCACCCCATAAAAATCTTTACTCCATACTCCAGAGGGATAAAGAATAGGGAAGCTGGGAGTCGGGTGATAGCACAGTGGGTTAAGCGCAAGTGGCACAAAGCGCAAGGACCTGAGTAAGGATTCCGGTTCAAGCCCCTGGCTCCCCACCTGCAGGGGAGTTGCTTCACAGGTGATGAAGCAGGTCTTCAGGTGTCTTTTTCTCCCCCTCTCTGCCTTCCCCTCCTCTCTCCATTTCTCGCTGTGCTATCCAACAATGATGACATCAATAACAACAACAATAGTAACTATAACAACAATGAAAAACAACAAGGGCAACAAAAGGGGAAATAAATAAATATAAAAATAAATTTAAAAAAAAGGATAGGGAATCCTCCAGTGGATACAAAGGTATGGGGAACTCTGGTGGTAGGAATTGTATGGAGTTGTATCTCTCTCATCCCATAATATTGTCACTCATTATTAAATAAATAATAAAGTTAAAAAGAAAAAAATTACAAGGGGTGAGGCAGTGGCACATCTAGTAGACTGCTTATGTTACCATATACAAGTACTCAAATTCAAGTCTCTAGTCCTCCTCTGCAGGAGGGAAGCTCCAGGGATTTTATTTTTTTAAATACTTATTTACTTTCCTTTTTGTTGCCCTTTTTTATTGTTGTTGTAGTTATTATTGTTGTTAGTGATGTTGTCGTTGTTGGATAGGACAGAGAGAAATGGAGAGATGAGGGAAAGACAGAGAAGGGAAGAGAAAGATAGATACCTGCAGACCTGCTTCACCACCTGAGAAGAGACTCCCCTGCAGACGGGGAGCCATGGGCTCGAACCGGGATCCTTATATCCATCCTTGCACTTTGTGCCACGTGCACTTAACCCACTGTGCTACCACCCGACTCCCACTTAACGGATGTTTTAGCAGTGCTACAGCTCTCTCTCTCTCTCTCTCTCTCTCCCCTACCCTATTCCCCTATTAATTTCTATTTGTGTCTATATAAGTTAGTATATGAATATATATTTTAAATAAATACTTATAAAAATATTTTGAAATAGAAGTTTCTGCTATCAAAGTTAGTTGGATAGCACACATTTGTATGTTATTTTTTTTCATACTTACATTCATAGGCACTTCATATATTAATGCTTCGGCCTTCATTGCTGGATCAAATGGAAGTGAGCAGCTTTAGCATGACCATCCCCTAGATCATATTTTGGGTCCCAGAAATTATGAGATTTCATACCCAGCTGTTCATGAGTGCCCATGAAAGTATGCAGAACTCCTTTCT
This sequence comes from Erinaceus europaeus, assembly GCF_950295315.1. NCBI lineage: Eukaryota > Metazoa > Chordata > Mammalia > Eulipotyphla > Erinaceidae > Erinaceus > Erinaceus europaeus. The sequence goes on along the minus strand of NC_080164.1, from coordinate 36,215,324 downwards.
CTGTATCTTAAAAGAAACATGACCTCAAAGTCCAGAACAATGTGCATGGAGCTTACACCAGAAGGAAGTGACGTTTCTGCCATGGTTCTGAGGGCTAGTGCATGCTCTTAAAAGTGCTAAGTGGTGCAAAGGTAAGAGGTGGATACTCTCTGCTGGGAAGAATATGGTTAATAGACATGGCTTATCTTTTTCAATTTGTTTATCTGTTTTTTTCTGACTTTTTGTTGTGTTTTACTTTCTTTTTTAAATTGGTTTCTATTTAATATTGGATAGGGACAGAGAAAAATTGAGAGTGGAAGGGGGGATATAAATGGAGAAATACAGAGAGACATCTGCAGCCCTGCTACATCACTCATGAAGCTTTCCCCCTACAGGTGGGAACCAGGGCCTTGAACCCCAGCCCTTGTGCACTGTAGTGTGTTCACTTAACCAGGTGTGCCACAGGCTGGCCTCTGCACTGTAGTATGTTCACTTAACCAGTTGTGCCACAGGCTGGCCTCTGAAGTCCCTATTTGTATTCTTAAGAGAAGAAGAGATTTTATATTTTCAGGGGAAGCACTGCTTTTCACTAAGTAGAAACTACAAAAGTAAAATTCCAAATATAAGCTGGAAGAATTAGAAGTCTGGTTGATAATGAAGCACAGGTTTCAGAAAGCCTCGACAGGGTCACAAGTTGATGGGTGGGTAATGGAATCAGATCACAAATGTGAGAATTGGTTCAATGAAATCCATTGCTGATGGATTTACATTGCTAACAGTGAATGATTAAACAGGCAGGATATGTACATCAGTGCAAAATGATATACACAAACTACTAGTGGACATCCTATTTTTCACAGTTTTGTTCCCTTTAGGAAGAAGATAGTGCCATATAAATGGATTAAAATGATTTTTAGAATCAAATGAATTTATAAATTAACTGTCACTCAATTAGCTGAATGATTTTAGATAAAGCTTACCCTCTAGGAGACTCAAATATCTTATATTAAATAATACAGAGTAATACAGAGAGATTGGCATTGGAAATAGAAAAAAAAAATCAGAAGTTGGCTTGAATTCTGTCAGATCTTTTAAACTTGAGGAAAAAAATGTAAACCTATGAGCTTTAGTTTCCTGGTTTTTAAAGTGGGTACTACTAGTAACATTACCCACTTACAGAATCACTCTAAGAGTTAAAGTCTAGTATATGTAATGAATGCTTTTCAAAATGTTTTAGCCTATGGAAGACACTCCATAAATGTTATTAAAGCAATTCTGATTCTCTGTCATGAGTCTTCGAGAAAAAGACATCTCTTTCTTATATGTACAATTCAGATACAATGTTTTTTTAAATATTTATTTCCTTTTTGTTTATTATTTATTTATTTCCTTTTTGTTGTTTTTATTGTTGTTGTAGTTATTATTGTTGTTGATGTCATCGTTGTTGGATAGGACAGAAAGAAATAGAGGAGAGGAAGACAGAGAGGAGGAAAGAAAGACACTGGCAGACCTGCTTCAGTGTCTGTGAAGCGACTTCCCTGCAGGTGGGGAGTTAGGGGCTTGAACCAGGATCCTTACACGGGTCCTTGCGCTTTGTTCCACGTGCGCTTAACCAGCTGGGCTACCGCCCAACTTCCTCAGATACAATCTTTAACCTTTTATCTATTTTTTTTCCAATCTGTGCCACCCAAATACCAGTTTCTTTTTCTTCCCCTTAATTTTTAATTGTTGAAATTTCATGTAGACTGATATTCATCTTGGCTTTTGAAACTAAGTTTTCTATGACGTTGTAGTAGGCTCCTCTATTCAAGTGACATAAACAAGTGCATTAATCTATCAGCCAATAGTTCAACGACAGCCTATTATTTCATTGTTTTCAGTAAACTATTTAACTTAAAAAGAGCGTTTATGATCTTTTTCCTGACCTTTCACTTAAAAAAAAAGTTCCTTCCTTCATAATAGTTAAAGAAAAAAAAACAAAACCTTAATATCACTATGAATTATTTAGCTCAGGAATTACCATCAGATGCACAGTAGGAAAAATTGTCCATAAGCCTCACAAACATACGAGTCTACCTACCATCTGACCCTATGGTCATTAATTTTAATGAGCCAAGGGAGTGTGCAGGACTGCCTGAGAAAGCATGTCCACATTTCCTACTACCAGAGAAGGCAGAAGGACTTTTACTTACATTCTTAAGCCATACCAGAGATTCAATCAATACCAGCGATTTAATCAGTCCCACGAAACCCCTCATCATCATTAATCGATTTAAAGAAAAAATGATCTGTTTCCAGTTTGCATAACACAATGCCGGGTGCCTCATGGTTATGGGGTTTTACCAATGTTATAACTTCTAGCATTAGGGACTTGAAGAATATAGTGGAAGACAATTGGCTTTTAAAACTTTGATCTTCCTTGGGAGAGGCTTTCTTCCTTGTTGATGTCTCATTTATCATTTTAGAATTGATGAGAAAAATTAGGGCTGTGGGACACATAAGTTGAGTATCTGGAAGAGGGGAATGTGGTCCAGGCAAGTTCTGTTAGTCTTTGGGAATAGTGATATTTTAGTTCTCGCTGGAGTTCTCTTAGACTTACCAGGACATGACTTCTTTTTTTTTTAATATTTATTTTATTTATTTATTCCCTTTTGTTGCCCTTGTTGTTTTATTGTTATAGTTATTATTGTTGTTGTCGTTGTTGGATAGGACAGAGAGAAATGGAGAGAGGAGGGGAAGACAGAGAGGAGGAGAGAAAGATAGACACCTGCAGACCTGCTTCACCGCCTGTGAAGCGACTCCCCTGCAGGTGGGGAGCCAGGGTTCGAACCGGGATCCTTATGCCGGTCCTTGTGCTTTACGCCACCTGCACTTAACCTGCTGCGCTACAGCCCCGACTCCCGACATGACTTCTTTAAGGGCTTGTCTCTCACACATTCAATTCTGTCTTAAAAATGAAGGCATTTATATACAACCTACTTATCACACTGTGTTGTTGAAAAGACAAATGAAATGCTAAGTAATTACTTTTCAAAATTGTTCAGCAGCAAAGGAGGATAAGATGATTTGGAAAAGAGTTTCACGTCAGAAGTTCAACCAGAGAACAGCTCTCAGAGTCCTTATGCTGCTCTAGCTGCCGTGCCTCATCACCACTACCTCGGGTGTGTGGATACAACTCTGGGCATTTTAGCACTTAATGGATCTGAAGGAAGAAACCAAGTTATGTGTGGGAAGGAATGAAGGAAACATTTGTAGGCTGTCTACTGCTGGCTACACAGTTTTCCATAGTCATTTCATTGTTACAACAATTTCTTATCATCAGCATCATTTTTTATCAGTTAAAAATGTCAACATTAAGGGGCTTGGGCTGTGGTACATTGGGTTAAGTGTACATAGTATGAAACAAGAACCCAAGCAATGATCCCGATTCAAACCTCTGGCTCCGCATCGAAAGGGGAGTTCATTTCAAAAGTGGTGAAACCATTACACCATGGAACCAATCGACCAGTCAACGCCCATGTTCAGCGGGGAAGCAATTACAGAAGCCAGACCTTCTACCTTCTGCAAACCACAATGACCCTGGGTCCATGCTCCCAGAGGGATAGAGAATGGGAAAGCTATCATGGGAGGGGGTGGGTTATGGAGATTTGGTGGTGGGAATTGTGTGGAATTGTACCCCTCCTACCCTATGGTTTTGTTAATTAATCCTTTCTTAAATAAAAAAGAAAAAAAAAGTGGTGAAACCAGTCAGTCTTCAGGTATCTCTCTCTGTCCCCTTCCCTCTTTAGCTCCCCCTCTTTTTTCAATTTCTCTCAGTCCTATCCAGGAGTAGTGGATTCAGATATGTAGTGCTGGCACTGAGTCCCAGCAATAACCTTGGAGGCATAAATAAAAATAAATAAATAAATAAATAAAATGTCAACTGTCCAGTCAGGATGTAGACAGCTGTTCAGTAGAGGCATTTTGTTTCAAAATTAGATTAATCTCAATACTATTCGTACTCTCTATGATATATGGACTATAAACAAATAATGGTCTGAAAACATCATACCTAAGTTTTATATATATATATATTTTTAATATTTATTTATTATTTATTCACTTTTGTTGCCCTTGTTTTATTGTTGTAGTTATGATTGATGTTGTTGTTGTTGGATAGAACAGAGAGAAATGGAGAGAGAAGGGGAAGACAGAGAGGGGGAGAGAAAGATAGATACCTGCAGACCTGCTTCACTACTTGTGAAGTAATTCCCCTGCAGGTGGGGAGCCGGGGGCTCGAACCTCGATCTTAAGCCAGTCCTTGTGCTTTGTGCCACCTGAGCTTAACCCGCTGTGCTACCGCCTGACTCCCCTGATATTTTTATTAGTAGAGCTAGTATTGTCATAATGCTACTTGGCTATGCTGGATGTCAGTTCCTAGCTATTTTATGCCACAGGATAAAGCGGGCAATAGAATACTGTCCAGAAAGTCTTCCCTTTCTGATTGTGTTTCCTTGTATTTAACCTCTCTGGATGTGTCTTTTCCTCAGCAACTATAAAAAAATACATAAATTATTTTTTCATCAGAGTTATTACTGAAACTTGGTGCCAGCAGTAGTGCTGCACCACTCCCACCTGCTACCCCCTCCTTTTTCCCCTTGTCTGTTTTATTTGTTAGGACACAGAGAAATCAATGGGATTGGGAGATAAAGGAGGGAGAGAAAGATACCTGCAGATTTTCTTCACTGCTAGTGAAGCATCCTCACTGCAAAATGGGAAGCAGAGGGCTTGAATCCAGTCCTTACACATGGTAATGTGTGTGCCCAGTCCAGTGTGCTATGGCCCAACCCCTGTAAAAAAATAAATTTAAAGGAAAACAACTGTAAACCCTCTTGGGGACTTTCCTTGTACCAAATGTTCTGGATCCTATTTACATGTAATGTTTAATCCTCTCAATCATTTTATATATCACCCATGTTATATAGAAAAGGCAACAGAGGTGCAGAAAGATGGAATTATCTCCCCTCTATCACAGATTAATGTGTAATGATGATGGAAGATTTCTAATTGAATGGATTCTATTATAGTCCATATCTACAAAAATACACATTTCTAATATTTTCAAAAGTGAGAGTTTCAAGTAGACAACAAACTTAGCATTTAAATATATAATGTGTACCTGCTAAATGATATTTGCTTCTTTTCATGGACTTCTAAAACGGAATTATGAAACGAATTTTCATGAAACAATGCGTATGTGCATTGTGTCAAATGACTTGACTTAGATATACACATGAGTGTATAAGAATGGCATTGGGTTGGTGGAAGATAAACTGAAGAAAAAAGTGACCTTGGGAAAATTTAATATGATACATTTCGAGTTTTAAAATATTCAAATATTTACATCTTAATTATATGCCTATCAAATAATTATAAAGATGAAAATCATGTCACAGCCCAAAAACAATATTTAAGGAAAGTTTTGCTAAAGGGTAGAATACTATACAAGCCTCTGAAAAAATATTCCAGGTAGTGGTGCACCCAGTTAAGGGCACATAGTACATAGTACTATGCACAAGGACCCGGTTTGAGCCCTCTCCCCTACTTGCATCAGAGTTGCTTCACAAGTGGTGAAGCAGATTTGCAGATGTATCTCCTTTTTTCTCTATATCTGCCTCTCTCCTCTCAATTTTTTTCTGTCTTAGCAAATAAAATGGGAACAAAAAAAAAAGGGGAAAGAAAAGGCAAAAATGGCTACCAGAAGCAGTGGATTTGTACTGCCAGTACCGAGTCCCAGTGATGACCCTGAAGGCAAAAAATAAAACCAAATATATAAAATCTGTAAACTAGAAGGGAGAAGATAGTGGCAGTCCTGCTGGAGCACATATACTATCATGTGCAAAGACCTGCACATAACTGCAAGGAGGAAGGCTTCACGAATGGTCAAACTGTGTTTCAGGTTTTTCTCTCCCCTTTGCTATTACCCACCCCTTCTACTTTCTGTCCCATAATAATTGTAATAATAACAATAACAATAACAACAACAACAATAAATGAAAGGAAGGGAGAAAGAAAGACGGTGAGGGAGAAAGAGTCTAAGAGAGAAAGACGCCTGGCAGCAATGCACCTGGTTAATCACACCCATTACTGTGCATGAGAGCAGATTAACTGAAGCAGTTGTGTGTCTCTCTTTGTTTTCTTTTTTTTTTAAAAAAAAGATTGTATTTGGGGAGTCGGGCTGTAGTGCAGAGGGTTAAGCGCAGGTGGCGCAAAGCACAAGGACCGGTATAAGGACCCCTGTTAGAACCCCGGCTCCCCACCTGCAGGGGAGTCACTTCACAGGCGGTGAAGCAGGTCTGCAGGTGTCTTTCTCTCCTCCTCTCTGTCTTCCCCTCCTCTCTCCATTTCTCTCTGTCCTATCCAACAAGGACAACAACAATAATAACTACAACAATAAAACAACAAGGGCAACAAAAGGGAATAAATAAATAAAAATTAAAATAATAATAATAATATTGTATTTATTTATTAACGAGAAAGGTAGGCGGATAGAGGAAAAGAGCCAGACATCGCTCTGGTACATGTGCTGCCAGGGATTGAACTCAGGACCTCATGCTTGAGAATCCAGTGCCTTAGTCACTGTGCCACCTCCCGGACCACCTGTGTGTCTCTCTTTGTGTGTCTATCTTCCCCTCTTCTCTCAGTTTGTCCTATAAGCAAACAAATAAGAAAAATAAAGGAAGGAGAGAAAGAAAGAAAAAGAAAGGAAAAAGAAAAATAAAGGGAAGAGAAAAAAACAAAAAATAGTATCAAGGATTTGTAGATTGGTCCTGCAAGCTTTGAGTGGCAACAGTAATCTTGGTGACAATAAAAGAAAATAAGCAAAAGAAATAAAAAGAAATTTGAAAAAAAAAGAAAAAGAAAGAAAAAACGGAAAGAAATGCTGGGAGCAATGGAGTCCTAGTGACAACCCATGCAATTATGAATTCAATAAATAAATACACAGCTATTTGTAAACTATAATATGTTCACAACATGGTATTTCATGTAAAATATAGCACAAAATGTGTGTGTCCCGTATGATGTAGATTAAGATAAGCTATACATACATACGCACATATGTATTCGTTTTTTCTGCTGCTGAGACTTTCACTGGGGCTTGGTGCACATACAGTCCTAGAGACCTCCTAGTAGACTGTTTTGTTTGTTTGTTTGTTTGTTTATTTTAGATCTTCGAGAAGCAGAAAGGTAGACAGAGTGAAAGAGTGATACCACAACGTGGCTTCACTATTCCAGAAGCTTTCTTTCTATGTGGTGATTCCAGGTGGTGGCTTGGGGTTCAAAATCACTTCCTTGCACACAGTAAAAGGTTATGCTTTTACAGGGTGTAACCGTAAAAAAAAAAAAGTCAGTTATATACTTGTATATTTTTTTCATTCTATGTCTTTTTTAACATGCAATCTTTTTCAATTAATTAATCAATTTATTAATTATTTGATAGATACAGAGATAAATTGACAAGGGAGGGAGAGATAGAGAGGGAAAGAGACAAAGAGACAGAGCGATACCTGCAGCTCTGCTTTACCACTCAAGAAGCTTTCCTCCTACTGGTAAGGACAACCCGACTTCTTGTTCATTGTATTTGTATGCTTAACCTGGTGTGCCACCACCTGCCTCATATATTTGTATTTTAAAAGTTCATTTGCCAATAAGAAAACCTAAGTGTACTGAAAATGTAATTACTAAAATAAATTATGGTCATGAGGCATTTAATAGTGTTTTATTTTCCTGTTTCATCTAACTTCACACTTCCACTGTGCCTACACAGACGGAAGCCCAGCTCTGATATCACCCACCACAGGAAAGGTGCCCTAGCAGCTTCTAAAGTTCAGGGATCAAGGTCAATATCAGGTCAATAAATATGGATGACTAGTTGGCTTCCTTTATTTTATTACCTTCTGCTCAGAGTTTGGCTTATTTCCCACTGGGGAATATCATGGATAAAAGGCCTTGATTGTTGTTTTCCAAGTGTTTTTGTGAACATTCTTTTGTCTTGACCTGTCTGTGAGCCTGTGAGAATACTACTGAACTCAGAACAGAGAGAACTCCTCCATGTTTTTGCTATATTCAGGACAGGGGTTAGGATGGGCCAGTGCATAGGGAAGGACTGGTCTAATTGATGAGTTGAGGAGACTTATTTTTTCTATTGCCAACTCTTTCCCAGGAACAGAGAAAGTATTTCCTGTCACCTAGCTATCATTGGGCATGCCCCTAGCCAGACACCTCTTTCAATGGCTTTTTGTATTTTTGACTCCAATATATCTTGTTAGGTTAGCTATAGTGATGGCAAAAGGTTATATTTTCTACATTCATACATCTCTCCTACCAAGAACACACACACACACTAATTTAAATACTACAAGCAAAGAAGTCAAGTATCTTATGATATAAACTCACCATTTCCACATATAGTTTTGTGTATGGAACATGGCCAATTTAAATAAATAATAGTAGTTTGAGGCTAGAGACAGATACAGAGGTAGAAAACAAGCCCTGCAGGCATCAAGAAATTTCTTACCATAGCCTTACAATTTCTTTGTAGTAGTAAAACTCAAGGATAAAAAGAGGATAAAGAATTCTGTCTGGCTGAGGGATTCTGTCTCATTTTTAATATGCTTAATGGACCATTCAGATAATAGTCTTAGAGATGTCACTGCAGCAGAACATGTGACTAGGAAAGGGCCTTGGTCTTTTATTGCCTTTGCTATTAGAACCAAAATCTACCCCTACCAGACATTATCACTGGCTTTCTTAACCATGGAGTAGCCTGATCTGTTGCAACTATTACATCCTATTAAATACATATAGTATGGACACTCTGTACTTTATAATAAGGAGATTCCAGAAAGTAAAAAGCAGTTTCTCAAAGCCACTGTGTTTTGCAATGTTATTAATATCATACATTCAGCAAGGAGAACAATCAATAAATTTGAGTGTGTGAAAAATAACAAAGAGTGTGTGGAACAAATTCTAAATTCAGATTCTGGCAACAAAGCACAGAGTTTTATATGGGCATCAGTGAGTCAGATTCTTCTGCAGAAGAATCCTTTTGTGTAAGTGTCTGTGTTGCATTAAAAAAAGCCATGGCTTATGGACAATGTATGTCAGCTTTATATCTATTGATTTTTTATCCTTTCTGAATTGAATGTGAATATAAATAAAACCTTGACCTTCATATTATGAGCTCTACCAAAAGCTTCCTTTGTTTGCAATGGATATCACTAGGTTCCCTTATATGAAACTCCAGTGTGAGTGAAACATAAAAAAAGCCCACCATTTTTTGTTAGAAATTCAGAAAACCCTTTCATTTTTTTTTTATTCTTCAACTACAAACTGTATATAACTTCTGTCAAAAGTGAAGAAAAGCCCAGTGGGTACCTGAGCTATGGCAATATTTCCCCAACCGAGATATGAATGTGCATTCATAAGCCCCATGCCCGGTGACAGGTGGGGGAGGGGAAAGAGCTGGAGGAAAAATCAGAACCTCATTCTGATCACATCAATAGCAGTGCCAGAATCTTGACAATGATATTTTAATTCTTATTTTTCTTTCTTTTTGTTTTTAATGGAAAATTAATTCAGGATTTTAGTGAGCATAACTGGCTGGAATAAACGAGAAGGCAGAGAAAGAGGAAACGAGGAAGCTATTGAAAACAGAAATCAGAGAAGCGGAGAATGGTGGAAACATTTTACACTAGTATTTCATAGAATCCCATGCCTATTGAAATATACATATATAAATAGTGCAGCCACATACACAGGTGTTTTTTTTAATTTCTTTATTGGGGAATTAATGTTTTATATTCAGCAGTAAATACAATAGTTTTTACATGCATAATATTTCCCAGTTTTCCATACAACAATACAACCCCCACTAGGTTTTCTGTCATCCTTCTTGGATCTGTATGCATACACAGGTTTTAAAAAATTAGGCTGGATGTAAAAAAAAAAAAAAGAAAAGAAAAAACCTCAGTGTTAAAAGAACTTTGTTTTTATTTTAAGTTTTTAAGATAATCTGTCTTAATTTTTAAAATGAAATCAAGCAGCAAGCCCAAGAAATCCTGTAATCAGGTGATTTTAGCAATGATATATAAAACCAAGCAACTTCTTGTCAAATTCCAGCCTTAAAGGTACCACTTTGAAATATTTATGAGCATCTTAACGGTGCCTCAGGAGATAGGGGAGACAGCATAATGGTTATGCAAAGAAACTCTTATGCCTGATGCTCCAAAGTCCCAGGGTCAAGCCCTTTTACTGTGATAAGCAAGAGCTGAGCAGTGCTGCGGGGGAAGGAGATAAATTTCTCATTAGAAAATAAGTGATTGTTTATTATTATTATTATTATTATTATTACCACATTACTGCTCACCTCTGGCTTATGATGCTGTTGAGCACTGAAGCTGGGACTTCAGAGCCTCAGGCATGAAAGTTTTACATAACCACTATGCTATCTCCCCTACTCTTAAATAATAATTTTAATTAAACAATTTGGTATAGGAAAAGCACTTGGAATAGTTCCTGTAATCAAATCTGTGATCAGCACAATTATTTAGTTATTAAGAGAAAAAAATAAATGCAAGCTCACTGAATCAATGAACATATATATGAAAGACAGATCTACCGGGGTAAAGATCCCGTTCCCCGCCTGCAGGGGAGTCACTTCACAGGCAGTAAAGCAGGTCTGCAAGTGTCTATCTTCCCCCCCCTCTGTATTCCCCTCCTCTCTCCATTTCTCTCTGTCTTATCCAACAATGACAACAACAATAAATACAATAAGAGCAATAAAATGAAATAAATAAATAGATTTAGAATTCTAATCTACATAGGGCTTTGATGATATATATTATATACAGGTTTATTACTTCATTTTGATGGTATCATATTCATTCACAACACATTATATATAGCATATGTTTATACTTATTAAATATCTCCAAAGTACTCATGTAAAATACATAACCTGAATTTATTAGTAGAGTATTGCCAAGTAAAAATGACTTAAGAAACTTTTGAAAGCAATGGATATAAATGAATGTTCAAATTAAAAATAAACATTTCAATCCAGGGAAGCCTGGCTAGCATCCTGATGGCATCTGGAACCTGGTGATTGAAAAGAGAGTTAACATACAAAGCCAAACAAATTGTTGAGCAATCATGGACCCAAAGCTTGGAATAGTGGAGAGGAAGTGTTAGGGAGGTACTCACTGCAAACTCTAGTGTACTTCTGCTTTCAGGTATATATTTTGCAGTAGTTTATGGATACATGTGAACATAAGCTCTCTCACACAGAAACTAGTGTATATCTAAGTTTTGGGACTTTGTTAGAAAGTGAACCACCTGAGATGGAATTAGAGTGTACTATAAAAGGAAAGGTCTCACCTGAGTAATGAAGCTGAAGGGTTGTCATTCCACAAGTGAAGTCTCTGGACACAGTCTGAGGTGAAGCATGTTGAGGTGGCAATCGTTGCGTTGGTTAGGTTGTGGTTGGCGGATGCAATATTATTTGATATGGATTGGGAGAGGCATACGGCAAAGTGGGCTCTATCCAAGGGTTCCAGGACTGGGGGAAGTAGGGGCTCTCTAGTGGAGATGTGAGGTTCCTGCTGTCTTAGGGTTCAAAAAGACAATGGATAGTTAATGTTATCATCACATTATTTGGTAATTGGGTTAACTTTGAAAAGTCCTTTTGTTATGGTTTGCTGTACCGTACCCAATGTGTCCTGGAGCTCAGCTTCCCCAGAGACACACCCTACTAGGGAAAGAGAGAGGCAGACTGGGAGCATGGACCGACCAGTCAACGCCCATGTTCAGCGGGGAAGCAATTACAGAAGCCAGACCTTCTACCTTCTGCATCCCTCAATGACCCTGGGTCCATGCTCCCAGAGGGATAGAGAATGGGAAAGCTATCGGGGGAGGGGGTGGGATATAGAGATTGGGTGGTGGGAATTGTGTGGAGTTGTACCCCTCCTACCCTATGGTTTTGTTAATTAATCCTTTCTTAAATAAAAAAAAAAATTTAAAAAAACATTAAAAAATTTCAAATAATGGTCCATTTTTTTTTTTTTTTTTTAGTTTTAAGGAATAGCTTTGTTTGAAATTGCATTGGGAATAGTTTATGAACAAGATATGGACTATACCTTAATTTCCAAATGACTAGATACTTTAAAAAGTCATTTATTTTCTGCACTAATGATTAAAAGATGGAGGATTTTCATTGAGGGTAATATTCACTAAGAGAAGAAAGCAGAGGGCTGGGAGGTGGTACACCCAGTTGAACATACATGTTACAGAGCACAGTGACCTAGGTTCAATCCTCTGGTCCCTACCTGCAGGGGGAAATTGGTGAAGCAGTGCTGCAGATGTTTCTTTTTCTGTATCTCTCTCTCGATCCCCCTTCCCTCTCTATTTTTCTTTATTTCTATTCCATATATAAGTAAACACTATTTCACTGACTTTCCATTAACTTCTGTAATAGAGCACCATGTTGTTGACCACTTTGAAAAAAAGGATATTTCTATAACAATATAAGAATTATTTTTCTGTAAATCCAGCACTAATATTTCATTTAGGGCTCTAAAGTCTACCTAAACATTTATTTAAAAAAAAAGAAATAAGAGAGAGAGAGAGAGAGAGAGAGAGAGAAACTTACTAACTTTTACATGTTTTGGCAAAGTTAATGTTAATTTTTGTATGCAATAATAGGTGCTTGATTAAAAGAGAAAATGCAAGACAACCAGGATGATGACTTAGTGGTAGAAGGTAGACTTTTTTTGGTGAGTTTCCAAGTTTGATCTATGGTATTACAAATCTTGGAGTTGGAGTGATGCTCTGACTCCCTCTTCCCCTCACAAAATTGGTAAATGTCTGTTTTATAGAAGAAGAAAAGAAAGAAGAAGAAGAAGAAGAAGGAGGAGGAGGAGGAGGAGGAGGAGGAGGAGGAGGAGAAGATGGAGAAGGAGAAGAGGAAGAAGAAGGAGAGAAGAAGAAGGAGAGAAGGAGAAGGAGAAGAAGGAGGAGGAGGAGGAGGAGAAAGAGAAGGAGGAGAAAGAGAAGGAGGAGAAGGAGGAGAAGGAGAAGAACATTAGATATATAAAAAAACACTGTAAACTGCCTATTTAGGAGGCAAGGATGTTTGTCATCTATTGAACAGTTAACCAAAATGAAGACTTTAAGAAATATCTGAAAATATATTATCTGAGCCTTGTGCTTTCTGCTAAGAGGAGCCATTAGGCTTCACATTTACTCTCCCACACAAAACACACAAAACATAGAGGCCATTTAGAAAAGAGTTGTTCTTGTTGTTTGTCTGTTTGTTTTTACATTACATTGGACATGGATGAACTGTGATTTTAGAGATGGCCAACAAGCACATTGAGTCATATAATCATCTCAGCTTATAGACATTTGAGAGAATTGCAGAAGCAGGTGCAGGAGAGTTGAAATCAGGCAGTATAAAAAAGGAACATATTCTCCAAGTTCAGCATAGAAAGTGGAGAATCTGGATACATGGTAGCACTCATAATTAGTGCTGAAGAAGAGAGTATACATAATGGATTTCCCTGGAGATCTGCAGGCAGAAATTTCCCTCACCTTTGATGAGTACAACTCAGCATATATATGTGATGAAACTCCCTCCAAAGCCAATGAATAAAACAAAGCACTAGGAGAGTGAAGGATGCAGTATCTAGTACTGACACGTGATCTAAATTAGTGTTGCTTCCCTTGACCACAGAAAAACCCTCAGGGTTCTTTGGAGAGTCAAGATGTATTATAAAGCTAGAATAGATGAGGCAACTCAGTACTGTAAACGCCTTCTTTCTTTCTTTCTTTCCTAAAAACTTTTTTTAACCAGTTATTGATCCTACTAAAATTCTATAATTTTTCTATTTTATCATTCTATTATTTGATTATTAGTATTATAATTATTATTATTTATTGTCTATTATTATTCTTTTCTATTATTTCTATTTTTATTATTCTATTTTTCACTCTCAGTTTATTGCTATATCTTTTTCAGAGAACAGAATAAGTATATTATAGACAATAAAACTGTAAACAAAAACAATGTCATGGATTTAAAGTCAGACTTGATACTGAATCCCTGTTTTAATCATTGGCTAAGTGATCTAGAAAATCTATTTGACTTCCGTGAGATATATTTATATAAAGGGAATAATAATATTGATATTTTATTCACTGCAAATATAGACATAAAACACAGCATGAGCCACAATTTGAGATGCTTACAAATGTTAAGTGCTAGGTTAGTTACCTTTGGTGCAACACTTCATAATAAACAGTCACAATACCCAGTAGAGGAACACAGTGCATTTTTCTTTAACTCAGATGTCTGTAGGTCAACTGGTGACTAGCCTCTATAGGGAAGTTCTCTTGTTCTTGGTTAATTTTCCCCAAATGCCTAGTATTCACTGAGTATTAGCTAAACTAGATGACTTCAGCTGGGATGACCCAGAAATCTGACTCTGTTCTGTGGGTTTCTGTTTTCCAGCAGGTGAGCCCAGGCTTTTTCCACAAGAGTAATCATGTTAAAAGGTATACGCCTGGAGACCTCATGCAGGATCACTCAGACTGCTTCTACTGACTACTGGACCACTAGAATTCAAAGGGCAGGAAAAAAAAAACTCAGTATGAAGAACCTCAAGGATAAATAGCTCAAAGAATGGGGAAGAGGAGGAGTGATGAATTGAGACCATTAATGCGATGAATCTGCCTCCCTTTTTGTTTCTCTGGGCTTCCTGAGAGAATGCTACCTTCTTTAATCATCCAGATTTTGCTTTGCCCATTACAGCAGATCTCTATAAGTCTGCATGCACTTTAGTTTAAGTTACTGATTTTAAAGTAGTAATTTTAGAATTAAAATTGTCCAGTAATCTGTGTATAGTAAGAAAGCCAAGAAGAAAATGCAAGCATCTTAATTTAGGTAGAATCTAAATCTTTTTTAAAAATTATTTATTTATTCCCTTTCGTTGCCCTTGTTGTTTTATTGTTGTAGTTATTATTGTTGTCATTGTTGGATAGGACAAAGAGAAGTGGAAAAAGTAGGGGAAGACAGAGAGGGGGAGAGAAAAATATACACCTGCAACCTGCTTCTGCCCTGCAGGTGGGGAGCCAAGGGCTGGAACCAGGATTCTTTTGTGGGTCCTTGCGCTTTGCGCCATATGCGCTTAACCCGCTGCACTATAGCCTGTAGACTAGACTCCAGACTCTAAATCTTATATACTTATTTATTTCAGAACACCCAAATAATTTCTTTTGTTTTTTGAAAGTCTAGTAATCTCTCCTATGATCTTCTATATACACGGTGTGCCGGGGCCCGGTGGTGGGGCACCTGGTTAAGTGCATATGCTACACTGTGTGCCATTACTCTTTAGATCAGTGTCCTTGTACTGATGATAGCTCCATATTATCTTCTAGACATGCTGTCTTTTGCCTATCTTTTGCTCTCTGTTGGCTGTTTGTCCCTCTTTAATACTTAGTACTTATGGCAGTTGCCCTTCCTGATTATAGCAAAATTTTCCTTCATAACCATATATATATATATATATATATATATATATATATATATATATATATATATGCCTCATTTAACTTGTAAATCTCTCCAGATATACACATTTGCATAGACTGTAGATCTTATATCAGTCTCCCCTTTACAATGATCTCCATATTTTATTTCCACTCACCCTGTACTGCTCTGCCATCAGTTTTTTCCCTCAGTTGTATTAAATGTGAGGCTTATTCTGCATGTATCAATGTTGCTCTTCTTCCTTTTATCCCACACTCCTATTTGTTCATAGGATTTTGTGTATTCATGTGTGCATTCTGTCTTTTTCTAATAATTTATTTTTATATTAAAGAATCACATGTCGACAGGCGTTTGAATCCACACTGTTCCCACCACCAGAGTTCTGAATCTTCAGTCTCCCAACTGTAATTAACCACAGTGTCCCTAGGGCTGTAGACATGGGCCAACCATCATCTCTACAGTGATCTGTCCACATTTATACGTAGTTGACGCATTTTGTTCGGATTCAATCCTCCCTTTCCCTCCAAGCCAACTGGAAGTGCAGCAACAAAAAGACCAAACAGGAGTCGGGCGGTAGCACAGTGGGTTAAGCGCAGGTGTCACAAAGTACAACGACTAGTGTAAGGATCCTGGTTCAAGCCCACAGCTCCCCACCTGAGGGGAATCACTTCACAAACTGTGAAGCAGATCAGCAGCTGTCTGTCTTCCTCTATCCCTCTCTGTCTTCTCCTCCTCTCTCCATTTCTCTCAGTCCTATCCAACAACAATAACAATAATCACAACAATAAAAAAGCAACAAAAGGGAATAAATAAATATTTTTTAAAAAGATCCAACAGTCTCTGCAGTCTTTTACCATTTTTTCCTTTTTCGCACATACTTCTTTTTTATTTTTCCTGATTTGAGACCTCATGCATTTCTCATTTCACATTTATTAGGTTAGCTTATTTTTCTATTGAGACACAGAGAGAGAGAGAGAGAGAGAGAGAGAGAGAGAGAGAGGCCATAGTCTAGGAACTTCCCCTGCTACCATGTGACTTTCATGTGTTGCCAGGACTTAAATTTGGCATTTGCCCTTTCCTGAGATCTCTCTTCCCAGTTTCCAATTCCTTATATATTCTTTTGTTACTTTATTAGTTTTACAGAATAGGAGAAAACAGATACATCTGAACTGCGAATTCCTGAAGTTCTTTGTTTATAACTAGTTTAGAAATTTAGGATATTTTCAGCGAAAAAAAAAAAAGAGCACAATCCGTTCGAATTCCTACATCTAACCATTGAATAAGTGATATGTAGGTTCTTTTCCTTCCCTATTATATTCCCTGTCATATTCTTAACTGTTATGATTTCTTGGCCAACATTTATTGATTCATGATACATAGTTGCTCCCATCCTTCACTGGATTAATATCTACTTTATGAGACAGAAATACATTTTATTAATATATATGCTAATATATATTTTGTTAATATATATATGCATTTTGTTAAAATATATATGGCTATACTCTCACACATTTAAGTTGTACAATTGCATCGTTTCTAATATATTTGTAGATATGTACACTTACCACCATTTCATTTTTTCCATTTTTATTTTTGATTGATAGTGGATTACAATATTTTAAGAATACAATGTACAGTCCCACACCACATCAGCCAACAGACTTCTGTGTCCCCACCCTTCCATCTACCAAAGATAGTCACCATACTTCTCACAAGTCTTAGAAACAGTTTGCTTGCTTTAGTTTTTGTTTATTTGTTTGCATATTCATGTATATCAGTTCTGTATATTTCACATGAGTAAAACCACCTAGTAGTTGTCTTTCATAATATATATATATACTTTTTAATTGATTTAATGATGATCAATAAGACTATAGGATCAGAGACATACAATTCCCATCACCAGAGTACCATATCACATCCTCCCTCTCCCTTGGAAGTTTTCCTGTTCTTTATCCCTTTCAGATCATGCACCCAAGATCATTATGGGGTGCAGAAGATGAAAGGTCTAGTTTCTGCATTTTTTTTCTGCTGGACGTGAACATTGACAAGTTGATCCATAGACCCAACCTGTTTCTATCTTTCCTTAGTGTAGCAGGGTTCTGGAGAGGTGGGGTTCTAGGACACATCAGTGAGGTCATCTGTTTGGTAAAGTCAGGTTGGTGTCATGGTAGCATCTCAACTTGGTGGTTGTAAAAGCATTAATATATAAAGCAAAACAAATTAATAATCTGGAAATTCATACAAAAATAATGATTACCTTAGAAAGTTTCTAAACAAAATATAGATTTAGGATTATACTAACAATGTAAGCAAACCCAAAGAGCAAGAAAATAGCGAGATTAAGACCTCTGTTCCTACTGTAATATCTTCCAGAACCACATTACAAAAGAAATTAATAGCTCCAGATACATGCTGGACAGCAGATAACTCCATGAAGGCAAGTACACTTTATTCCTTCAATTAAGTTGACATTTAATGAGTAAAGAAGTAATATTTTTAAGAAAACATTAGTAAAAATTATATGTAAACAGTCATTTAGAAATATTTCCATCATTAAGTGATTTTATTACTAAAAATAGTATGTATAATTCACCTGTTTAAACAAGGAAAAAAATTAAAACCTCATTCATGAATACTTTAAAGTCTGGGAGACATAATTTCTAATTTTTATAAAAAAAATCAAATAAGGAATTTCAGTGGGATTCTAACCCATCTGTTAATAATATAAAAATGCAATACATTCCAATTAGTTTAGAGAATAAGTGATTGGCATTATAAAAAATGAAAAATTGCAGACAAATTTTGCCTTTTTTTTAACTTACTTGGCATTTGGGATTCAATACTGAGTGTGTTAATTTAGTAAGCATTGCCTGTCACTATAAGGAGTCTTTTTCTGCCATAGTAGTCATAAAAGAATAACAAAATAATTCAGTGATAGATTCATATTCTCAAAGTTTTGAAACATGTTGTTGTTCCAAGTGCTCAAATATAATAGACCCTATTCTGTCACATTTCTCACATGAAAGCATAACATTATATGATTATTTTTAGGTGTTTTTTTTTTGTTTTAACTTTGCTTCAGTTTTTAAATTCTCCATTTTGTATAGGTTCATTAGTAACTTATTATAAAAACACATATTATTAACATGTAAAAGCACTTTAAAAAAGAGATAAGAGAAGTATATCTTTGACAGGGAGAAAAATGATTTACCAAAGGGAGGAAATTATACAGTGATATCACACCAGACTTGTATGCCTGAGTTCCCAAAGATCCTAGGTTCAATCTTTGGAAATAGCATATTCTGGAACTAAGCAATATTCTGGTTTCTCTCCTTTCCTTCCCTCATCTCAGTATCACTGACTCACTCACTCACTCACTCACTCACTCACTCACTCACTCACTCACTCACTTTCTTACCTGAGTCTTTAAGAAAGACAGATAACCCCATAATGACTCTGGGTCCATACTCCCAGAGGGATAAAGAATAGGGAAGCTATAAAGGGAGGAAATTGGATAGGGAGTTCTGGTGGTGAGAATTATGTGGAATTGTACTCCTCTTATCCTATGGTCTTGTCAGTACTTTTATTTTATAAATAAAACAAAACAAAATAAAATAAAATAAAGTGAAAATAGATAAAGCTTATCATGTATCTGCAGATATCAATCAAAGCTCCAGTTTTTCTATTGTCCTGAGATAGTCTGCACTGTCTTCAAATGCAGAAATGAATACCTGGGACAGATATATTTCTTGAGAAGTTGAAATTATTTTACTATTTGTCCCTTCTATATGCATTTTTCCTTCCTTCCTTCCTTCCTTCCTTCCTTCCTTCCTTCCTTCCTTCCTTCCTTCCTTCCTTCCTTCCTTCCTTTCTTCCTCTTATGGTGGTGGTGGTGGGGTGGGGTGGGGTGGGGTGGTGTTGAACCTAAGACTTGGGAGCCTCAGGCATGAAAGTTTCTTTGCATAACCATTATGCTATTTACCCCCTGCCCAATTTTTCTATTCTCTTATTTAAATGGTTGAGAGGAAAACATAGTCACTTTATTTTCTTTGGTTTGTGCCACTTGAAGCATCTTGTGAGAAAATGATTTCACTTCTAAAATAACAGTTCACGTGTATTTCTCTACATTGCGAAGAGGCAACAACATCCCTTTGAGAAGCAAAGACAGTTCTGGGGGTTATCTCCTAGAATTTCCCTTCCCAACAAAATCTTTAGCCCATTAAGATTTTTCACTATAGGGCTACTTGTGGCTGCCCTTTTATAGACAGGGATGTCACTTCTGATGTTTACTTGAACAGAGTTTGTGTATTGAATTGTTATTTGAAAAGATCAATTTTCATTGAATATGCAAATCACTTCAAATACTACAAAACCTGAGCATCTCCTGGGGGCTGAACACTAGAGTTAAACTGATCTGGCTTGTTATTTAAAAAAGCAATACCACAGCCCTAAAGTGAAGAATATCCGTGAGGAATAGGAATCAGTGGACTACACAAGAGAAAGAGAAGCAGTCAGAGAGTTCATAGATATGCAATATAATATTTGTTTGGAGATTTTTAGGGAGATAGATGTAGAGTTTTTATAGGACCTGTGCAAATCTCAACAAAAATGGATTAAAGAAAATTCTTACTAATCTCTGTCCGATCTCTAAGCAGACCCTGTCTTCTGTATACTTGATGTCCATCCTTGTCCCTGTCACATAAAATATGCCCTAGGATCTCAAGTTAGATCTCTGTTTCTTTAAATTTGGTTCAGTTTGAAGATACAGCTATGAAAGGCATACCTAACTGAACTGATATCCAGTCACCTAGATTCAGCTCATTCATTTTTTTCTTCCACTAATTTGATATCCATACATTTAAATCTTATTTCCAGGAATAAAATTAATATCAAACACAAAATTCTTCTTTCAAGTTTATATATTTAAATATTTTTTAAATTTATTTATTGGGGGATTAATGCTTTACACTTGACAGTTAAATACAATATATCTTTATCATATATTTTTAGTTATTGTGATGATATAGTCTAATGATGATTTCATATTTTCTCTTCTGTTATTATTGTATACTTCACAGATAAACATGTTTCTATGTAAGACAAGAAGGAAGAACGAGAATAATAGTGTTTTAGTCTGTACATTGTACTTGGCATTGTATTATTTATATGAATAAAGACATTTGATGTGCATAAAGTCATTTACTCTTTACCTTGTATCTTTTTATTCTCCCTCTCTCTCTCTCTTTCTCCCTCTCTCTCTCTCTCCCAGGGTTGGTAACTATACAATGAATCCACTGCTCCCAAGTGGCCATGTCCCCCATATTTTTCTTTTCTTTTCAAGATTTTTTATTATTTTTATTCATTTACTGGATATAGAAAGCCAGAAATTGAGAGGGGAAGGGGTGATTTTTTTACTTGTGATAAAAGGAAATAAATATGGAGCCTAGTGAATAAATGCAAACAATGGGATTCAGTTTGAATGTAATTTTCTATTGAAATATCAACTAATCAGTTAGCAAGTACTTACCCTTCATGAAGGGAGAACATTCATCCTTTTTTGATCCTACGTTTTCTTAGCAATGAAAAATTTGAATTAGTGACGTTTTCCACAGATTTTTGTGAAAGACAAGCACACAGTCTCTATATATTTATTATTCACTAACTTGAAGTTTCAAAATATAAATAATAAAGGTCTTAAGAGAGCAAAGAAAGCAGAGATCTCTGTATAATAGAAAGTTTACTTCTGAATAATTTGCATTATTTTCATCTTTATTATTCACTATTTATTCTGGTTGTCACTCACGTTTCACCATCCAGGTTGACATTTTTAGACAGATAGAGGCACAGACAGAGAGGGGAAGAGAGATACATACTACAGCACCACTGCACCTAGGTTTGCTCTCTTGCACGGGAAACTAGGTTCAAACATCACAAAGCAGGCACAAAATTGTCATCAGAATAAAGAAGGGCATGAACCCTATTCATTAGAATGTTTGATGATCTGCTATTTCCCCACAAAGATGACTTACTCTTTAGTTGGTAAAAACTGTGGAACAGGTGCTACCTATGGGAACAAATTACATATACTGTAGCCAGATGAGGTAACCAATATTTCTGGCAACCTCATTCCAAAGACAGGAACACAGACTCATTTCACAGACTGAAAAATAGAAAGGATCAAGAATTTGCTCATGGTTACTCATCTGGGAACTTGGAGGAGAAACATTTAAATAAAAGTTTCTTTTTTTTTTAATCATATGTGAGCATGACCAATAGATAACTCAATAAATAATATTTTCCCTAATCTGAAGGGAACTCAAGAGAAAGCCACACAGACTACCTTCTGCCATTTTCATAGCATCTTCTACCTGAAGTACCTGCCCATTTCCCATTCCCAACAAGAGCTGACTTTTCTTCTGGGAAGCTTTCTGCAGTTTTATCTACTAGAAGGAAATTTGCTTTTCTTGAAACCCACAGGGCCTAACACACTGCCATAACTTCATCTTTCACAAACATTGCAGTGCTTTGTTTCTGTATAAGGACTCTTCCAAAGACAGTTGACTTTTGGAGGACAAAGCCTGTTTTGCAGTAAGTTTAATTAGTATAAACTGTGGATAGCATTTTTCCCCACCCCTGGTGGGTGTTTGACAAATATTTGTTGAAAAGATGATTGAATGATCACATCGTAGCAAGAAGGCATTTAAAATACTTTAGGGTAGAAACAATTGCAGTGATTTAGAGTGTTTAACAAATAAACACAGTGGAAATCCATTATAACATGGAATAATAAAACACAGGTTAGCTTATGTACTAAAGGGCAAATTATGTTCCACAAAAGGTAACCACATAGAACAAATCCACAAGGAAATGGAGTAAGTCGAATACCTCTTCCAAATACCAGAATCATAAAGATCATGCTGTGTATTTGAGATGAGTCCAATCAGTTATACTGTCAAACAGGCTATAAGGCAAAAAATTTACTATTCACTTGGAAATTTCCACCCATAAATAAAGAACGTGACTCTAGTCTTATTGGGGGAATGTATGATTTACTTTTGTGTGTAAGTTTTTAAAAATGAGGAAAGCATATGGATGAGTGTGTACACACTCTGAAGATGCATAAATTATGTATGTATGCATAAAAAGAGAATTCCAGCTCGGTGTAAAGAAGGCCCCATCTAACAATGCATAAATATCTAAGCCTGGTTTTACAGTCTTCTTACCGACGATTGCCTGCTGGTCCTTGTGCTAACTCAGATGGACCATGTATGCCTGTGCTATTCAGAAAAATAGCAAGACCTTGACAATTTGTCCATCTTTAAGCCTATTTTCTTTTTGCAAAGAATTCAAGGAATAGTTACTATATATTTTTGTTAATTTCTTTTTTATCTCATTTATTATATACTTCTCTGTGCTCTACATATTAAGAGAGATGCAACTATATGAGATACACTCATGAATGCATGGGGCAGGGGCTTGTACATATATGAATTCAAATCACTGGGCTAATTTTTGGAGATACATGAAAAGACTAAAATACGCTGCACAAAGAGATAGTCAGAAACACAGAGATGAAGAAGGGACACCACTGCACTGAAGCTTCCCCTAAAGTCATTGAATTCACATACTTGGCAAGTGTCTTTATAGGCACTACATATATGTTTTTATCATTAAATTTTACTTTGAAATAAATGATTTTTCCATGTTATGTTTAAGTTCTTCCTTTTATGACAGTCATTCCAAGCTTTGGTGTTAGTTGCCAAAGGAGTATCCCATTCTAAAAGTTATATAAAGCAAAATTCAGGCAACTCTTAAGTACAGGCAGAAAATCCATTTCTAGACTTCAGTCATATATATATTCCATCATTCATATATATATTCCAAAAGTTGAACCTTTGATTGATGTAAGATTTTTTTCCATAGGACTGCAAACATGATAACCCAGTGAGGTCTCGGTGGGCAGGAGGTGGCTCTGCCCATTTGTGGCGGCTGACACTTTAAATGACTCATAGTTGCTGAAACCTTCCTGCTTACCTGACATTTGGAAATGACAGTTAAAAAGAAAAATATGAACTCAAAAAAAAAATGAAATATTTGAAAGAATAATAATTGGCTATTTGTGAAAAGAAAACAGCTGTTTTAAGTTGCTGACAAAGCATCTATGTTATGACCTCTTTAAACATAGCCAGTCTGGATATTCAAATAAGGCTGGATCTTAGGAATCCTGTCAGAAGTGTCTGTCTTTTTATTTTCCGGGGGGGGGGGGGGGAACATTCCTCACCCCAGTTTTTAAAAACTGTTGAAATATGTTATTGCATATGATTAAATCATACAAGGTGGTGAATTTATTTATTTATTTATTTATTTTACTAAAGCACTGCTCAGCTCTGGTTTATAGTAGTGTGAAGTATTGAACCCAGGGCTTTGGAGCCTCAGGCATGAAAGTCACTTTGCGTAACAATTATGCTGTCTGGCAAGCCTGGTATTATGGCTTTATTTACATGAATTATGAAATGATTATTACTGCTAATTCAACCAACATTAATATTCTCACATCTATACAGTAAAGAGAAAACAGGGAAAAATTGTAATGAAAATTCTTAGGATTTATTCTGTTAAGAATGTTCTTTTACATCATTCAATAGTGATAGCTACAGTTATAAGGTTGTATATTATATCTCCATTATCTATCTTAAAATGGGAAGCTTTTATCTTTTAAACACCTTTTTCCAATTTTCCCTCCTTCTACCTGTTATCTCTTGAAAAAATATGACTGAATCTTGTGTTTCTATAAGTTCACTTTTCCTTTTTATATTTCACCTATAAGTAAGATGTCTTTGTTTGGCTTATTTATTTTTTATAATATTTTAGATTCCCATCACAGTGTCATAAATGCTAGAATCTCTATTTTTATAATACTGAATATAAATACCTCATGCATTACCAGAAACAGAGAGCTTCTTTTCTTCTGGCTCATTGTGTTCACACTTGGAACCTCCAACTAATAAAATTCTATTTCCTTTTTGTGAATGTATTCCAACTGTACCTTCAATCAAAACATGATTTTCACTTGTCCATAGTGAGCGATCAAATGCTGAGGAATGTACCTACACATTTTTTGTGGGTGTCTGATGTTCACTCATTCAGCAGATCAGAAACCGTATATTCCTAATTTAGTACTCTCTTGTTCTCCCAAGACTCTAATCCCTATAGTAGGACAACCTAAGTAATTTTGTATTTGAATACAGAGATGAAAACCATGAAGCATATCTTACAATATTCAGAGACATATGGATCAGCCATTTCCAGCATAGTGGACATTTTTTCTCTCTGTGAGTCATATATGCCCAGCCCTTCTATAAGACACCCTAATGCTTCCTTATTATGTTCTTGATTCCTGTCTTTGAAAATTTGATTAAATATATGTAATTTTAACTAGACATTGATCAGCTCTAGCTTATGGTTGTGTTGGGGACTAAACCTGAGGAATCAGAAAATCAAAGTCCCAGGCATGGAAGTCTTTTTTTGCGTTACCATTAAACTTTCTCCCCAGTCCTAGTCTGAAGTTCATGAGTCATTGACAAGAGACAAGAAAGTAATTACTTTTGATATTTGCCTGTGTCAGTTATTTATTTATTTACTATTTATTTGGCACTACAAATCTCATTGCACCCAGTGGCCATTTTCTCCTGTATTTTTAAAATTTTTCTTTCTATTTTGTTTGGGAGGGCAGAGAGAAATTGAGAGAGGAGGGGAGATAGAGAAGAGAAAGAGAGACACCTGTCACCTGCATCCCTGCTCCTGAATATTCTCTCTGTAGGTGAAAAGTGGGGGCTCAAATGTAGTCTTTGTGCATAGTAACACATCCTTAACTAGATAGGCCACTGTTCAACCCCTTAAGAGTAGAGTTTTCTTATTATGCATTTATTTTTTCCTTTCTGAAGTGTCTGGTAGCTACATATTAGAGGAGAAAATTCATTATGGCATTGGTTCAGTGTATTACATATTTAGGACACAGAAAAGTTTATAACTAGACTAAATCTAACTCATTGTAATGGTTGGAGCATGTACTTGTGGGAAAATGAGCCAAAATTTGTTTGAATCTCTTATGAGGTAACAAGTGATCAATTGTGAGAACAGCAGCAGACAAGGTGAGGATCAAATTTGCATAATTTTGACATTTTAACTTCATATAAAAAGTCTCTAGTCCAGACAGTTGATCATTGCCTTACACTCATGTGTGGTAAAACTTTAATTTAATAGTTTCTCCTGAAATCTTTCACATTTATTTTCTTTCATATTAATACATGTATTTAATAAATACCTAGCTTATAGTTATTACTGCATTTATAAAGTGTTCAGAGATTCTGCTTCAGGTGCTAACTCTTGCAAAAAAAAAATGTTAAGAATTTCTTTCTTTTACTTCAGACATTAGTTGTCAGGAAATTGTGAGGATGTGGTTGAGCCTAGCAAGGTTTGACCTGAGGAGTGCATCTATCCTGTCAGTTTCTCTCTCTACCAAGAGGTTGAGCAAGGAGGGATAGGAGTAACCCCAAAGGTTTGCCCGTCTTATCAGACTCCCTGCCTCACAAAGCACCCTGCACCCCAGATACTATGGCTATTAGATAAAAAGAAAGGGGGAGATATCGGGAAATTGTGAGAATGTGGTTGAGCTTGGCAGGGCTTGCCTTAAGGAGACATCTATCCTCCCATCTTATCAGACTCCCTGCCTCACAAAGCACCCTGCATTCCTGATACTATGGCCTACTCCCTTACTATCTACATAATCATTATTTTGCCTGAAAGAGCCCCACCCATTCCATTCCTCTGATCTATCTTCTTTCTGCCCTCAAGACCCTCCCTTCCTGCAGGGTATTATTATTTATCCTACTGGTTAAAACCCTAGCAACAGTTGCTAAAAAAGTTCCTACCATTTCCAGCTCCATTTTTTCCTTTCTCCACCCCTTTCCTAACCATTTCCATTTCCGACTTGCCACTTTCCGGGTCTGCCTTTTAAAAGCCTTGGCTCTGTGATCAATAAAGAACTGAACTGCCTCACTGCCACAAGCTCTGTTCATGTGTTATCTCACTCGTGTCGCTGAGTGAGTAGCAGCCCAGGCTGGCTCAGGTAGAGTTTTCTCCAACCCAGAGATTACATGCCCAGGAAGAGGCACCCCCACTCTAGTCTGGCAATTAATGGGCATTTGTCTTATAGGATAATTCTGGAGAAATATATATTTTATCCCCACATGTCTTACATAAATCCAGAGAGTATGTGTTTCATAAACTTCTGGGAAGAGTCAACATCCTCCATATTTGGAGTTCACTTTAAGTGAAAAGTTGATGTTCAGTGCATCTAATACTTGACACATTTGACACATTGTCTGAGAAGATTTTTTTAAATGCTAATTCCAATTACACACACACATGATAGAATATTACTTAGCTGTTAAAAACTATGAAATCATCTCCTTTGTGCCATCTTAGATAGAACTTGACATCATGTTAAGTGAAATAAACCAAAAATAGATACTGAATTATCTCACTTAGAGTCAGGACTTAATAAATAGATAAATAGGGACATAGGTAGAGAGAACATAAAGTAAAACTTAGATTAGTGATGCTATATTACAAGAAAGGGAAAAATACAACAACAGAAGTTTGGGGAAGAAAGGGGAGGGAGCATTAGTGTCCTGGTACATTATCATGTAAAAAGATATGATTTGTGTGTGAGAGTACTATTTAGAAAACTTTCACAGGGAGATGAGATATTATACTCATGCCTCAATGATTGCACTGTAAACCATTAGCCCCCCCCCCAAAAAATCACAAAATAAAACACTAATTTCCAGAGTCCGTGTTCAGGTATTTTAATATAATTATTTAGGGTGGAAATGATGCATCTGTAATTATTTGAAGTTCTCCATTTGATACATATTTTAAAAAAACACTGCTCATGACTGCCCCCCTAAATCAAAGTTCTAAGACTTCAAATTAAAAGCAAGTTAATACACCCTGCTTATAATGCAGCCATTTGCTGTGAGCAGAAATGAAATAATTCAAATGTAAGAGGGGAGATAGCTTTTAGCAGAGTAAACAGACTGCAAGTCTTCTTATGAATATGTAATGTCCAGTCTCTGAATACTCAGCCACTCCAGCTGAATCCTGTGAGTACTCCAATGAGATCCCAAAGCAAAGCCCAATCACACTCTCTTTAGATGGTCCTAGGGTCATAGAATGCTCTCTTGTCCATGTGATTCCCACTCAGTCCTGTTATAAAAGACTCTTGGCATGTGTAGCAAATTCAAGGGTTCAGATGGCAGGAATAATGCCTTTCTCACTATCTGCAAAAAATCAATCCTAGACTTAATCAGAAGGGGGTGAATGTATAACCTTTCCTGCTGTTTGAGCTAGAGATCCACTGATTTCTTCTCTAAGTCTGATCAAGACATCATTGTTGCATTTAAAATGATTCTTGGGTATTATTTTACATAGTGTTTTGTAATCTCTAAGGCAAAGACCTATGCATTTAGAGGAACAGCAAGCAAACAATTATTTCTGTGGTTTGAACAAGAATATAAGTCTTTTGCATAGTAATACAGGAGATAAATTAAGGCAGACAATAACTCACAGTTCAATATTATATTATGGATTTAAAGACAGTGGTGTCAGGGCCAGTAAAATAGCTCACTTTTATAGTGTGCTGCTTTGCCATATGCAGGATTTAGGTTCAACCTAGGCCACTGCTGAATTGAAAGAAATTTCTGTGTTAAGTTCCCCCATCCAGCTTTTCCCTTTCTAAAGTAAGTAAGTAAGTAAGTAAGTAAGTAAATAAATAAATAAATAAATAAATAAATACATGGGGCCAAGTGGTGGCGCA
This sequence comes from Erinaceus europaeus, assembly GCF_950295315.1. Classification (NCBI taxonomy): domain Eukaryota; kingdom Metazoa; phylum Chordata; class Mammalia; order Eulipotyphla; family Erinaceidae; genus Erinaceus; species Erinaceus europaeus. The sequence continues at coordinate 36,186,873 of NC_080164.1, read as the reverse complement.
CCTGGTTGAGTGCACACGTTACAATGCACAAGGACCTGGGTTGGAATCTCTGGTTCCCACCTGCAGGGGGAAAAATTTGTGAGTGGTGAAGCAGGGCGACAAGTGTCTCTCTGTCTCTGTCTCTCTATCACCCCCTCCCCTGTTGATTTCTGGCTGTCTCTATCCAATAAATAAAGATAATAAGATTTTAAAATAAATAAATAAATTTAAACAATTCATCATACATTCATTATTTTTACATTTATTTGACTAATGTTTTCTAATTTCTGCCAAAGATGACAATTACTATTTTCACATTGTTTAGTATCATCAGTGTTTAAGACTTGTACAAAACTGGTACAGACCCAGCATGAAAAGTCATTCAATATTGCTATTTTGATTTAAGGAAAATATGCTTAAGGTCATTAAACTTGACTCAAAATTCTAACTTCTAGAATGCATTCTCTTGACAGGGAGAGTATTTTCAGTTCATTAGCTCATGACTTTCTGGAGCTCACTTGCCATTGTACCCACAGATTTTAGGATATTCTCTACACAATCCAGATGATTTGGGTCTGCAGTAAATACTTCTGAAGGTTATTGTCAAATCCTACTTCTTAAGGGCACCAGCACCAACTCTGACAGAATCCATTAAATAACATTACACTAACCAGTCTCCCAGTATAATCAATTCCGGTAGTAAAATCAAATTATGCATCTCAGACTTTATTTTTCTCCCTATGTATTGTCTTTAACTTTTCTCCAGCTCTGTTGTCCTTTATGATCTTATGTCTAAGGCTTCTTTCTCTTTTTCCTATCTCCCTCTGGGTTACAGATCTCCATTTCAAATAACTTAGATTTAATCTTGAATGGAAAGGCTTTTAACCTCACAGGTCACATTAAGATAAAAATCCTGACATTACTATGTAAATATGCTATGTTTTTCTCCGTCATTCCAAATTATTTTAAACAAGGACCATTTTCCCTAGCAGGTGATTGGTATATCTTCTGAAATAAATGAGGTTTGGACTTGTCTACAGGAAAAAAAAAAAAGAAAGAAAGAAAAGGAAAAATAAAGGAAGGAAGGTTGACTGCATACATAACAAGATTCAAAAAAAGAAAAAAAAAACAAGAAGTAGCAGAAAGAACTAACATTCATTGAAAGGTCACTTTTCCATAGAACTGGACAGATTTACTGCTGAATTATGAATCTAGGAGCACAGAAGCATTTCTTCTCACAGAAGCATTTATGCTACAATTTTCACTTTACCTGTTAATGCATCATTTTCTTAATGTGGAGAGAGAAAAATAATTTGTAATTCTCATTTATTTTGAAAATTGAAAATGAGACTTATCTTCACTCCTGAAGAATTACTCAGCATGCAAGGGAAGAAGTGAAAGTGAATCTACGCTCATTCAGAAACTGTAACAAGAAAGGTGTAGATGGCATAGATGTTCTCACTCTATATTACTATTATAATTTAAAATATTATAATATCAAACATCTTAAAATATAGGTAACAAAAATAATAACTTGCTATAATTCAATAGTAAAAAATAAAACTAATGGAAAGTATAGTTCCTTTTTGTAAATACTCTGATGAAAAGTACAGTTTACAATTTCCAGGTTTTTTTTTTCTTTAAAATAAAAATGACCATAGCTACAGTGTTTCCTCTCTAGGTTAGCGTTCTAAAATTAAAAAAAGAGACAAGGAAAAAAGAAGAGAAGGAAAGATACTATACCCCCCCAAATTTTCTCAGTATGGTGAAGGCTGGATTAAAAGCTGAGTGACATACTAAGGAAATTTATTATCCAAGTGAACTATCTACCAGCCTAGTTCCTAAAATAATTCAATTTTCTAAACTTTTAAAGTTTATATGCCACCTCTTAATTGAAGAAACTTATTTTACCTAGTGTAGATATAAAAGCTCATGTCAGTCTTACAGACTATTATGCACATAATATTTAATTTAACTATGTGGCTATGATTACATTGGAGACAAAATTGTTAATTATTGATAACCCTACACTTCAATGGAAAGGATATATTTGTGTGAGTATAATAAAGAGCACTTCATTGACCTACTGGTCAATATGTAATGGACTAAGTGTATTGGTATGTTTATGTTAGTAATTATTTATGAAAGGGTAAAGATGTCAGATTGAAGAAGAAAGTACATAAAACTCAAAAAAAAATTGACTCTGGTATATGTGCTGTCGGGGACTGAACTCAGGCCCTCATGCTTGAGAGTACAATGCTTTATCCACTGCACCACCTCCCAGACAATAATAAGTGCACTATTTTTTTTAAATTTCTTTATAAAGGAAAGTATATTGAAGCAGAGCCAAGATGATGACTTGGAGGCAGCTGCTGGTGTGAGCTCCAACAAACAGTGTCCCGTGACCTAGGATTCACAGGATAGGGTACGATAATGTACCTATCATCAGTACGATGATGAGTAGGGACATCAGTAGGAGGGTGAATAAGGGGTACTAAGTGTAACACCAAGGAGGGGTCCTATAGCTCACTTTTGGGTTAGAAAATGGAAGAAAAATAAAGGAAGTCATTTGATTATTTATGAAGCTCACCTCTCCCACACACCCCAGAGCCAGACCCTAGGGGCTGAACAGCTGCTCCTAGCAGGCTTCTCGCTGAGCTATTTTCTGTACCAAGATTCTTGGTTCACTAGGGGTGTCATTCCAGTCCTTTTCCTTTTTGATTCCTCTTTTTTTTTTTTTTCTTTGTGGCTGGAGCTCTAGTTGAGTGACAAAATATCAGACTAATTAGATAACCCCTGCCTTGGAAAGACTACCTGGAGATTTTTTTTTTTTTTTTGGACACTTCTTATAATCGGTGGTTGTCTTTGCTTAGGCTTCCTGAGACAATATGGAGCTGTCCAAGCTGCAGGATCACTGTTAGGGTTTTTTACTCTATTCTATTTTATTATTACTATTATATATATATATATATGTGTGTATGTGTGTGTGTGTGTGTGTGTGTGTGTGTGTGTGTGTCCCTTTTCCCCCTCCATGTTCAGGTTGACCAAAATTAACTGTTATTGTTTTTTCCATTGCTGGGTGACTAGGTGTCCTATCAATTGTGAGAGGAACTTGTTTAACTCTGCCTCTTACATCTGCTCTACTCTCCTTTTTCCCTCCTCCAAGCGAATTAAAAAAAAAAAAAAAAACTCTTTCCTTTCACTGTTTCTTATTGTTGTTCATTATGCCAGGTCTGCTGTTGCGGTCTATTTGTATAATCACTGTTTTCCTGAGACCCGCCCTTCCTGCAGGGTATTTGTTTAATCCCAACTGGTTAGATGAAAGCTTTCTATGTTCTGTTCATATTCTTTATTTGCTCCTCCCCCTCTCCTAGTCATTTCCTTTCCCCTTGCCACTTCCAGTGAAGAAATTGTCATAAAGGTATTTAGTACAGTGTTACTTGTACTCAAGACACAACAACTGAGGAACAACAGAGCATAAAAAAAAAGAAACACATAAATTTTAAAAAAAGGGTAGATCAAAAACAAATAAAATTGCTACCCCAATGAATGAAGACAAGAGCCCAGAAGAAACCACAAATCAGCCAGAAGTAACCATAGATAAGAAAAGTATGCAAGCAATAATAAACTTATTAATCACAGAAATGAAAACAACATTGGAGGAAAGGGCTAGCAGAATTAGGGAAACAACAGATGAGACCCTCAAGGAAAATACCAGCTACCTTGAGGTAATTAGAGAAACTAAAGCTGAACCAAAAGGTCAATTAGCAGAACAAGCTAATACTATAAGAGAACTGAAGAACAAAGCTGAGTGAAGGGAAAACAGATGAACAGAAGCAGAAAATAGAATTATCCAGACAGAAGATGAGCTAGAGAAACCTAAGAAAGAGGTAAAAGAGCTCAAAAAGTGATTGAGAGACACTGAAAACAACAACAGAGACATATGGAATGATCTCAAAAGAAGTAACATTCATATAATTGGCCTGCCACAGGAAGAAAGAGAGGAAGGGGAAGTAAAAATTCTAGAGGAAATAATAAAAGAAAACTTCCCAGACCTAAGCAACAGAAAGGACATTAAGATTAAAGAGGCTCAGAGAGTTCCACAAAGAATCAACCCAGACCTGAAGACACCAAGACACATCATTGTTACAATGAAAAGAAGTAAGGATAAAGAAAGGATCCTACAGGCTGCAAGAGAAAGAAAAAAAAAGTCACTTACAGGGGAAAACCATAAGATTATCAGCAGACTTCTCCACTCAAACTCTAAAAGCCAGAAAAGAATGGCAAGATATCAAGCCCTGAGTGAAAAAGGGTTTCAACCAAGGATAATATTTCCTGATAGACTTTCATTCAAACTAGATGGAGCAAATAAAAAAAAATTGTTGAATAATTACACTACAATGCATTAAATACATAATATCAGTAAATATCAATGGCTTAAACTCACCTATTAAAAGTCACAGAATAGGAAGATGGATCAGAAAATACAACCCAACCATATGCTGCTTGCAAGAATCCCATCTGACCCACTATGACAAACACAGACAAAGTGAAAGGATGGAAAACTATCATAAAGGATAATGGACCACAAAAAAAAAAAAAAAAGCAGGAACAGCCATTCTCATCTCTGACACAATAGACTTTAAATTAAATAAGGTAATAAAATATAGGAAATGGCATTACATAATGATGAGAGAATCAATCAAACAAGAAGATTTAGCAATTATTAACATCTATGCACCCAATGAGGGACCATCTAAATACATCAAACACCTACTGAAAGAACAAAAAAAATACATTAATAGTAACACAATAATAGTGGGAGTCTTTAACACCCCACTCTCCCACTTAAATACATCAAAGAATCAATAAAGAAACAAGAGATTTAAATGAAGAGATGGACAGAATAGATCTCCTGGACATTTTCAGAGTTCTTCACCACAAAAAACTGGAATTCACATTCTTTTCAAATCTACACAACACATATTCAAGGATAGACCACATGTTAGGCCACAAAGACAGCATCAACAGATTCAAGAGCATTGCAATCATCCTAAGTATCTTCTCAGACCACAGTAGAGTAAAGCTAACGTTTAACAATAAACAGAAAATTGTTAAAAGACACATAATTTGGATAGAGGCCATATCACAACTGCCACCACAGAAATCCAGAAAATCATTTGAAACTTTTATGAATAGTTATATGCCACCAAGAGAGAGAATCTAGAAGAAATGGAAGAATTCCTAGAAACATATACGCTTCCAAAACTAAACCAAGAACAACTACACAACCTAAATGCACCACTCACAAATAAATTATTTTTAAAAATTTTTTTAAATATTTTTTTTTTTTTTTTTAACCAGAACACTGCTCAGCTCTGGCTTATGGTGGCTCTGGGGATTGAACCTGGGACCTCAGAGCCACAGGCTTGAAAGGCTTTTGCATAACCATTATGCTGTCTCCCCAGCCCAACAAAGGAATTTAAACAGTTATTAATAATCTTACCTACAACAAAAGTCCTGGACCAGATGGCTTTACAAACAAATTCTACAAAACCTTCAGGAAACAGTAAGTACCTATAATTCTAAAGCTCTAACACAAGATCAAACAAACAGGAACACTCCCTTCCACCTTTATCACACTGATACCAAAAGCACGTAGAAACACAACCAAAAAAGAAAACTACAGACCAATATCTCCGATGAACATAGATTCCAAAATATTAAAGAAGATCCTGTCCAACCGAATACAGCAATATATCAAAAAGATTTTTCATCACAACCAAGTGGGATTTATCCCAGGAATGCAAGGCTGGTTCAAAATATGTAAGTCAATCAATGTCATTCACCACATCAATAAAAGCAAGACCAAACACCACATTATTAACTCAATAAATGCAGAGAGAGCCTTCGACAAAATCCAACACCCATTCATGCTCAAAACACTACAAAAAGTGCAAATAGATGGGAAATTCCTCAAGGTAATGGAGTCTATATATAACAAACCTACAGCCAACATCATACTCAATGGACAGAAGCTGAAAGCATTCCCCCTCAGATAAGGGACTAGACAAGGCTGTCCATTATCGTCATTACTCTTCAACATAGTAGTGGAAGTTCTTGCCATAGCAATCAGGCAAGAGAAAGAAATCAAAGGAATACAGATAGGAAGGGAAGATGATATGATAGTATACACAGAAAAACCTAAAGAATCCAGCAGAAAACTACTGGAAGTTATTAGGCAATATAGCAATGTGTCAGGCTACAAAATCAATGTACAAAAATCAGTATCATTTCTTTATGCAAACACTAAATCTGAAGAAGAAGACATCCAGAAATAACTCCCATTCACTGCTGCAGCAAAATCAATAAAATATCTAGGAGTAAAGCTGACCAAAGAGGTGAAAGACTTGTATATTGAAAACTATGAGTCACTATTCAAGGGAATAGAAACTGATAACTAGTAATGGAAAGACATTCCATGCTCATGGATTAGAAGAATAAATATCATAAAAATGAATATTTTCCCTAGAGCCATATACAAATTTAACCTGATACCTATTGAAGTTCCAACAACTTCTTTAAGAAAATAGATTAAAAACTACAATCCTTCATCTGGAACCAGAAAACACCTAGAATTGCCTAAACAATCTTGAGGAAAAGAAACAGAAATGGAGGCATCACACTCCCAGATCTCAAACTATATTATAAGGCCATCATCATTAAAACAGCCTGGTACTGGAACAAAAATAGGCACACAGACCAGTGGAACAGAATTGAAATCCCATAACTACACTGCCACACCTATATATATCTAACCTTTGATAAGGGGGACCAAAGTGTTAAATGGAAGAAGGAGGCTTTCTTCAATAAATGGTGCTGGGAAAACTGGGTTGAAACATGCAGAATAATTAAACAGAACCACCTTATCTCAGCAGACTCCAAATGGATCAAGGACATGGATGTTAGACCACAAATTATCAAATACTTAGAGGAAAACATTGATGGAACACTTTCCCACCTAAACCTCAAGGACATCTTTGATGAAACAAACCCATTTTCAAGGAAGACTAAAGCAGAAACAAACCAATAGCAGTACATTAAATTGAAAAGAAACTATCACATAAACAAAGAGAGTATGGGATGATCCCACTCATAAACAGAAGTTGAGAAAGAAGAACAGAAAGGGAAACTCAAATCAGGATCTGACTAAATTTGAGTAGGGCACCAAAGTAAAAACCCTGGGACAAGGGTAAGGGCAGATGTTCAGCTTCATGGGGTGGGGGTAGGGGGGTGAGGTTGGATGGGAAGGAACACAGTCTTTTGGTGGTGCAAATGGTGTTTATGTACCCTCCTATTAATTTGTCAAATAAATCACTAAGTAATATGAGAAGGGAAAAATTGATTGAATGTCTCAAACTTTTTAAAGCACAGACTTGTTGGGTAGTATGCCAGCTCTCCCTGGCTTCTGCTTAACCAAGCACCGGTATGCCTATATAGGGATGGGTTTGATCCCATTCAAAGCGGTCTATTTACATAAATCACTTTTACATTTACATAAAGCACCACACTCCCTCCAGGGCATTGGTAGAATTCTCACCTGCTCTGCCCCCTCCTTGTCACACCCTGATCCTCTCCTTGTCACACCCTGATCTTCCACCAGTCACTTTTCACTCCACCATCTCTATGTCACATCCTGTTTCCACCCTACTTGGAGAGTATAAAAACAGCTGCTCTTCTGATTAAAGACACTTGGAAATTGCTTTCTGGCTCCGAGGGTTCCAGAGTGTATCTCCTGCGAAATTAGTGCAGCATGAGTTCCTGATCCCTCTCCCACACAGCAGCCTAGATCAGCTCCAGCTGAGTTCTCTCCAACCCAGAGAGCACTAGCTCGGGAAGAAGCACCCTCAGGCTATCCCAGCACAGACTGAGTCTTTTTAATACATAGACTGAGTCTGATATGTTGACTCTCTTAAAAGCTTAGTGCAGGGAGAACAAAAGGAACTGGTGGTATAGCTGTATACAAATAATGTCAAAGGACATAAATTATGGTGAAGTGTGTATGATACAGCAAATCCTAACAAAGGGATTTTTCAAAGTTAACCCAATTGCCAAACAATGTGATTATAGCAATAATTAGCTATTGTCTTCTTAAACACTAAGACAGCAGGAACCTCCTGCTTCCTCTATAGAGCCTATATTTCCCCCCAGTCCTGGAAACTCTGGGGTGGGGCTCACTTTCCTGCATGCTTCTCTCAAGTCATACCAAATGATATTGTACACACAGATCCCAACCTAATAAATGCAAGGAGCACCATATCATCATGCTTTACTTCAGACTGTCCAGAGACATCAGGCATGGAATGCCAACCCTCTTTACTCAGGTGAGACCTTTCCTTTCATTGTATTCTCTAATTCCATTCCAGGAGGTTCACTTACTAACAAAGTCCCGAAACCTATATATAGACCAGGTCCCATAAGACAGAGCATATGTTCACATGTATCCATAAATTAGGGCAAAATATATACCTGAAAGCAAAAATACACAATAGTCTGTAGTGAGTCAGTATGAAGTTCATAATGAAATAGTGCCTACTTAGACTTAGATAACCTCCTCACCTACTTCCTATTACAGTTCTCTCACTCACTCCAAAGCTAACCTCATCAAAGCAAAGACTGCAAAAGCTGAATAAGGGCAAGAGACTGGCATACATTAATGATGACTCTTTAGTCACTATCAGGCCATTCCATCAGCTGGGGCCCTAACTGGGGAATCCTGAGATTCCCAAACAGACTTGATGGGTCTAGACCTCAAATAATTCCTCTCTCTATTGTTACTGGTCATTTCTATCAGTAACAACAAAATAGACCCCTTTCTGGGCCCCCACAGGACTTTTCCCTCAATTTGGATCAACAATGATAGGGAATGTTCCATCCCCTTAAGGGAGGCTGGACAACATACTCTATGCTACACCTGAGGAAGATAGGTTGATATTAGGGCAGCATGGAGTGTTCCTACTCATGACCACAGAATGTGAGCTCAGATCTACAGGGATGCAGAGGTTACATAGGCTCCTAAGCTAATTCCCGGATCACATCAAATCTATGGGGTTTGCAGTCAACAATATTAATACACCCCTTTCCCATATTAGGGAGCCACTCTCTTCCCTTATCCAGCTTTCTGGTCTTTTTCCCAGCATGACATCATCCCTCTGGACAATAACCTGGATATCAGGTAACCTACATATCCGATTTCAGGCTCAGGGGCAAAAAGAAAAAGGGGAGAAAAAAAAAAACTAGTATAACTACAGACCCTTTGGAATTTAACTAAAATATGCCTACTAGCTATCTACAAAATGGAGGACCCCCCCCAACTCTTCATCAGCACTATTCCAGCCTTAGGTCCATGACTGGTCAAAAATTTATTTCGCTTTGTATGTTAACTCTCTTGTCAGCCACCAAGTTATAGATGCTAGCATGATGCCGACCAAACTTCCCTAGACAGACAAGCCCACCAATGTGTTCTGGAGCTCCTATTCTCCAGAGCCCTTCCCCACTAGGGAAAGAGAGAGATAAGCTAGGAGTATGGATCCACCTGCCAATGCCCATGTTCAGAGGGGAAGCAATTACAGAAGCCAGACCTTCAACTTTCTGCATCCCACAAGGACCTTAGGTCCATACTCCCAGAGGGTTAAAGAATAGGAAAGCTATCAGGGGAGTGGATAGGATACAGAGTTCTGCTGGTGGGAATTGTGTGAAGCTATACCCCTCTTATCCTATAGTTTTGTCAGTGTTTCCTTTTTATAAATAAAAAATTTTAAAAATAAAAAAAAAGACTTTCTTTTACAACTCACATGCTATAAATAATTCTGTGCCTCAGTTTATATCTCTGAGCAAATATCCTAATTATTTAAGCAAAATTGGGTGGTGGTGAGAAAACCCTCCACTGTAGAACAGTTCTGCCTTTAGAAATGAGCATTTTCTGTGTAGTTGTGAGTGACTTGTGTTTATAAAAGTTTAACCTGGTTAAAAAAAAAAAAGATGTGAGGCACTGAAATATCAAAATCCATCAAGTCATATCAAACAAAAGTGAGAAACAAAGGAATCACAAAACCAAAGTAGGGTTATTGGCATAATGGAGTGAATTAGAGAGACTAGCAGTCATTTAAATCAACACCTGAAGATAGAAAAGTTCAAAGCACTTCCATAACAATACTCTTTAATGTGATACGTAGACTCCAACTTATGAGAAGTTAATGTTTTCACTCTTTAGGACATAACCACCTCTAATCTCTAAATCACAGAAAGCCTTTTCATTCCTGACTGTTCAGAAAATAATGTGAATGAGCAAAAAAAAAAAAATTTTTTTTTTTTGACTAAGAATTTCCTCTTGGAGAGCAATGAGTTTAATTGGTGAGAGTAGAGCTGAGTTACAGAGGCATGTGATTCTTCTTCTAGCATTTGCCCTTCTTCCATAGCCAGTCAACAGCATCAGGTTGAGCCTGATGTAAAGTTTCGAGACCTCCTTTGAATCTGGAGAGGTGGCAGTCATTGACTATGTGGGTCATAGTCTGTCTGTAGCCACAGGGGCAGTTCGGGTCTTCTCTGGCTCCGCAGCAATGGAACATAGCGGCGCACCGGCCATGGTCTGTGAGATAGCGATTGAGGAGGGCCCAATCATAATGTGCTAGGTCAAAGCCGGGTTGACGCTTGCAGGGGTCTGTGATGAGGTGTTTATTCTTTACCTTAGCTGACTGCCAACTCTGTTTCCAAGAGTCTGGAACAGAGAAGTTCAGTGTAGGCATAGGGGACCACATTGGGTGACAAGACGTCAAGCGTTGGACAGGGTAGGCGAAGATATCCACCTATATTGGCAGGTCCGGTCGAGCGTAGACGTGGGAAATGAACTTAGATGATGCCGCATCCCGACGAATATCTGGCGGGGCAATGTTGCTAAGAACTGGCAGCCATGGAACTGGGGTGGAACGGATGGTTCCAGAAATTATCCTCATGGAGGAATATAATTTGGAATCCACCAAGTGGACATGGGGGGCTACGGAACCATACTGGGGCACAGTATTCTGCAGTGGAATAGCATAATGCCAGAGATGATGATCGTAGTGTGGAAGCGCTCACGCCCCATGAGGAGCTGGCCAGTCTTGCAATGATGTTATTCCTTGTGCCCACCTTTGCTGCAGTTTTTATGAGATGTTCGTGAAATGACAGGGTGCGATCAAGAGTAACACCAAGATAGACTGGCTGGGCTTCATGCCGGATTCTCGTATCGTCAAGCTGCACATTAAGCTCACGCGAGGCCGAGGCATGGTGTAGATGCAAAACAGATGATACCGTTTTTGCAGTGCTAGGGATTAGTCGCCATTTTTTACAGTAATCAGTTATCAGAGACATGTCTTTCGTGAGTGTTTCCTTGAGGATGTCGAACTTGGATGCCTGAGTTGCACAGCAGATGTCATCGGCGTAGATGAACTTCCTTGAAGAAGTTTCTGGGAGGTCATTGATGTAAATATTAAATAGCGTAGGAGCCAGAACAGAGCCCTGGGGGAGGCCACCTGAGACAAGTCTCCATCTGCTAGACTTGTCACCCAGATGAACCCAGAATCTTCTGTTTTGGAGAAGAAATGATATAGTGTTGGCCACCCATGGAGGCAGGCATCTTGAGATCTTGACTAGGAGACCACGGTGCCAGACCATGTCATAGGCTGCTGTGAGATCAACAAAGACAGCACCCATCTTTAAATTCTTCTGGAATCCATTTTCAATGTAAATTGAAAGGGCCAGGACTTGTTTGCAGGTAGATCTTCCTGGGCGGAAACCAGCTTGGGCGGGTGATAGGAATTTCTCTGTAAGAGGAGAAATTCGTGACAGAAGCAGCCTCTCAAGGAGTTTGTAACACACAGAGAGGAGAGAAATTGGTCTATAGCTGGTGGACAGTGTTGGGTCTTTCTTTGGTTTCAAAACTGCTATTATCTTCGCAGGATGCCAAATTTTGGGCATAGATTCAGATTCCAAGATGTGGGACAGGAATGTAGTGAGCTACTTTTTTGCCGTGGGGCCCAAGTTAAGAATGAGTTCTGGGGTGATGTTATGATAGCCGGCAGCCGTTCCTGGTTTAACCCTCTTCAATTCGTCTTCCAGTTCAGACAGTGTAAAGGGAGAGAATTTTGGAGATGGACAAGATAGACGGAAGTGCGATGACCACTCATGGGAAATTTCTCTTTTCCAGACTGGGTCGATCTTAGCACATCCAACTTGAGTTAGGTGACTGGCCACTGAGTTTGGAGATACGGGAGGATGGGAGACGGGAGAAGGTTGGCTACTGGCACCCAGACTATGAAGAAGCTTCCATGCCTTCCCACTTGAGTGGGTGAAGTTCAGACTTTCCGTGAGTTGTTGCTAGCGGGCTTGGCGTGCTGCATCCAGGGAGGCAATGAGATGGTCGGCCACATCTGGGTCGCCCCACTCATCATACTGCTTTAGTAGTTCCTTGCATTCAGCATCAAGACAAGGCGTATAGTTAGCACGTCTCCCATGAGGAATAGCTTGGGAAACTGCTTTGAAGATGGCTTGGCGGAAGCGCCTGTAGGAATCTTCAGAGGGGATAGAGTTAATTGGAATTGCAGGAATAGATTTATTGGTAAGATCACTGAACAGATGCCAGTTTGCTTTCCGAAAGTTCCATCTTAGTTTCTCCAAGCACAGAATCAGTGGGAGCTGGAGAACAATGTGGATGATAGCTGGGCGGTGATGACTGTGCGGGAAGTCCTTGAGAACTTGTCTCATAGCAGGAAAGGCTTGGCCATTGACTGTGCTAATCCAGCACAGGTCGGGTGACGAGTCTTTATTCCATCTAGTACTGTGAAAAGAGCCTGGCTGTTTGGGATCGTATAATAGGGATAGGTCATTCGCTGAAGCCCAGTCGGCTAAGATAGAGCCATCAGCACGAGTGGAGGAATATCCCCAGTCTTGGTGACGACTATTAAAGTCTCCAATGTAAAGGATGGGTGATTCAGGCTAGGCAGGACCTCATTATCCCATGAGGCACTGGGAGGCTTATATACGTTGACAAGCTGAATAGTTCCAATAGTAATGGAGTCATAGAAGGTCGAAGAGGCCGTATGGTAAGCGTCCACAAGATATGATTTGGCATAGATGGCTCGGCCGTATTTAGGATGGAGATTATAGCATATTAAATCGAATCCACTGATGGTGAATCGAGCAGCTTCATCGACTGCTATATGTGTTTCTTGTAGGCAAATGACATCTGCCTGATGCTGTATCGCCAAATGACCAATAAGAACGCGTTTGGCAAAGGACAGCCCCTCAACATTAAGTTGGAGGACTCGAAGAGCAGGACCAACAGCTTGAAAGCTGGCAGGAGCTGCTTGTTGCTGGCTTTGAGAGTGACTGGGATCTATGTGGATTCAGTCGGCTAGGAAGGATCATCAGTTTCCCCAATGAATGGGTACTCACGGGATGCACCATGGGAAGGTCGATCCAATGCATCCCATTGTGATAAAGGAAGCTTAATGTTTAAGAAATATGCCTATGGGGGTGGGGGGGGTTGGCTACTGGACTGTGGCTCACAGCAGAGTATACACCACAGGTTACCATATGCAATTACCAGGTGTGAGCCCCTCTTTCTAGCTACAGGCCAAAAGCTTTGAAAGCAGTGTGTCTATTTTTCAGTCTGCAGGTGTCTATTTTTCTCTCCTGCTCTCTATTTCACCCTCCCATCTCAGTTTCTCTCTGTCCTATTCAGTAAAAATAGGGAAAAAAACAAAACAACAACAACAAAAAAAAACCATGGCTGCCAAGAACAGCCAATTCATTGTGTAGTCACCAAGCCCCAGGGAGAACCCTGGATAAAAGAAAGAATAAAGAAAGAGGGTGGGGGTAGATAGCATAATGGTTATGCAAAAAGACTCTCCTGGTTGAGGCTCTGATGTCCCAGGTTCAATCCTCCCCTCCCCCCACTGTCAGAGCTGGTAAGTGTTTTGGTTAAAAAAGAAGGGGGGGGGGAGGAGAAAGAAATGTGTCCATTGAATGCATACCTTTCAATTCTGTTTTATTGATAGGTATTTGCTATGTATAGGACAAGCTAAGTGAAGAGTCAAAGAGGTGAAATCAGGTACAAAAAGACAAAGGGAAATATCTAGTTTGGAAGCAGGTCCAGTATTTCTAACCAATTTTCTTACCAGTTGTTTGGTTTTTCTAAGATATGCAAGGGGAAGATCTTCTGCCTGCAGAATAAGGAGAGAGAGAGAGAGAAAGAGAGAGAGAGAGAGGGATGCTCCCAAGCTTTTGGGTGAGTTGTAATAGTGCATCTGGGAAGAACCAGGATCCTTTCCTAGAAGCCAGGGTCAGAGCTGTTAACAGCTAAGATCTCCTGGCACTTTGCCAAGGTCAAAACTCCACTCTGCTATACCCAGAGCTGCCTGCTATAGGCTTGGGGATTTCCTTCCCTTCCCCCTCCAAGAGCAGTCCTGTCCCACATTCCTGCACTCCCACATCCATTCTCAGAGACCAAGTCTGCCTATGAAAATTTTATGCCTCCAGGTGCTGCATGGATTATTCATGACAGTTTCTGAGCTGTCTCCATGAGAGCCAATTGGCTGTGGTGTTTTTAGCGTATTAACGACATACCCTGATTTAGAGCAGGAAGGGGATGCCACCAGGATTGTCAGTCACAGGGCCCATCAGGTTTTCCATTAGCAGAGTCTCTTGTTTGTTATTTCTTTGCAGAAGGACCCAGGAGTAATATTTACCTAACTGACTAATCCAAGCAATAGGAAGACTCCCCCCCCCCCCCCCCCGCAACCGCCCCCCCCCCAAGCCTCAAAGGACTCCACTCTTCCACCCCCACCCCCCACACCCAGAGTGTTTCTCTGGGTGTCAGTCTGAGGTCATCCCCTCCTCCCTTCCTCTCACCCAGGCTGTATTACTAGACCATCAGGCACCCTGACTGGTGAGACATTACATCAGAATGGCTGAGTAACCATGATGAAACTGTGCAGCAGCCCCTGCTGCCCAAGGAGGCGCTTCTCTGTACCCTTCCTTGTACACTGGCTCTTAGATGCTGCATAGATGTGAAGACTAATGGAGCAAGAGGTCCCTTAAGAAAAATAAAATCTAGAGGCACCCTTCAAATGAGTCATGGAAAGCTAGTGCTAATGCTTGTCAGTGATTACCAAGAAATGTACCCAGATCTTTAGACATACAATAAATTTTTCATTCTCGTGGGTGTGGTGTGGTGTGGTGTGGTGTGGTGTGGTGTGGTGTGGTGTGGTGTGCCGTGCCTCATTGAGATAACAGAACAGCAGAAGTAAGAGATGCTTAGGTCTTTCCAGAAGGAAGAAAATGGGGTGGGTGGTTCAATTCCTAGGTAAATCTACTCCTGGAATGCGAAAAGGTGACAGATAGCTTAGAAGGCTCAGACACATACAGGACACACAGCAGCAGGGAGGGCTGCTTAAGTTTGGCAAGAAGGACAGATGGGGATCTCACCTAAGGTTTTGAGTAAGGTGCCCAGAGATGAGTGTTAGTACAGAGGGTTGTAAGAAGTATCTTCCCCTTTGAGTAAGAAAGCAATGTGTTTAGATTCACTTCCTGGAATGTAAGCAGTGACAGGATGCTGGCTATGTTGTTACTTTCCACTTAGTGAACTCTTTCCACTGAGCAGGGGAGCCAGACCTGTGTTCACTGAGGAGAAGGGAAACTGCAGCCAGCCTCTTGTTTCTCTGTTGGGGTGCAGAGAGGCTCAAGGTGCTAGACAACATAGTTGGCTGGGCTTCTTTGCCTCAAGAAACCTAGAAGAGTTTGCAACTAAAATAGGACTGTTTATTGGAAGAAGAAGAGAGTGGACTAGTTAGTGTAGGATATGTTCAAACTAGCTCCTCATTTACAAAAATATTTTGCATCAAACACACAGACATATATGCTAAGGTTTGGGTCTTATTAAAAAGTGAAAGTCTTTTGGATGGTTTGTGTCACCCAGGATAGTAAATGATGAGATCAGAAGGTGCAAAGGCAGTGAGGTGATCACTGCCTTGGGAGGATGTCAGGACTATTTCTTTTTCATGAGCACTTTCACATAGCAATTTGATTTGGTGTTCTAACTGTCCTCATCTTTCCCATCCCCTGGCGCTGTATGACTCTTAGGAACTAAGTCCTATTTGCAAAAAAAAAAAAAAAACATGCAAGCACAATTGCTGCACAGTATGCAAACTAATACCTGTGAGAATGACGAACCGGATCTGTCAAACTATGTGCAAACTCACTGAGATGTGTAAATAGGAAAATTCTGTGTGTAAATAGATTATTTCAGAATAGGGTAAAATGAAGAGGCACCATCTGATGTTAAATCACAGTGTTTGTTAAAAGATAAAAGCTTTCATTAAACTTCCATTCATTTTAAAAATAAAATGAGTAACAGCCAGACCAGAAGGTGATTAAGAGACTAAAGTGAGAAGTAACTAACATTTGCCTGCTTAAATATAAATAAATGCTGAAAGGAAAGCAATTCAGCAATTTACTTAAACAAAGGGCCATTATTGGCCACTCCCACTGACCTAAGGGTAGAATCCTTTGGAGAACCTCTACAAGTTTAGGCATTTATTTCTTTCACTCAGAAAGAAATAAAGTGGAGGGTGTGGTAGGTAGCATAATGGTTATGCAAAGAGACTCTTGCCTGAGGCTCCAAAATCCCAGCTTCAATCACCTGTACCACCATAAATCAGAGCTGATGAGCTCTGGTTAAAAAAAAAAAAAAAAAAAAGAAAAGAAAAGAAAGAAAGAAAGAAAGAAAGAAAGAAAGAAAGAAAAGAAAAATAAAAAAAAAGGAGTGGGATAATGAAGGATGTGAGGCATAGAGTTGAGAAAATCATTCTAGCTTTCTTTCTTCCTAAGTTAGTGTCAACCACTTGTCTATGATTCAACTTCCTAAATTCAATTTAGTTTAATCACTTTGGAGGACTTCACACAACTCTTAACTTCATGTATCTGAAATTTACCTGGAAAAAAAAAAGTGATCAGTCAAAGGAGGTAACATAAAGGTTATGCAAAATGACTTCCATGCCTGAGGCTCCAGAGTCTAAAATTCAATCCTAGGCACCACCCTACACTAGAAATGAGCTTTCTGCGTCTTTCTCTCCTGAACTTCCTTATTAAAATAAACTGTAGCTGGAAAGAAGGCTCAGCTGGTGAGAGTATTAAACTCTCATGCCTGGCCTTACTTGTTTGATTCGTAGCACCAATTAACAAAGTGGTGTTCTGACTTGTCCCTCCCTCCCTCTTCCTTTGCCTTTAAATTTTCTAATACATAATAAATAAAATAAATGCTTTAAAAATAAGCTAATAGGGTAGGGGAGACAGCAAAATGGTTATACAAAACTTTCATGCCTGAGATATAGTCTCAAGTTTAATCTCCTGTATTACCATACGTCAGAGCTGAGCAGTGTTCTGGTTTCTCTCTGTATTGTTCATTAATATAAATATAATATTTTAAAATAATAAATAAAAAACAAAAAATATATTTTAAAAGAAACATAAAAAAATATTTAAAAAAAGAGAATTACCACAGCTGAAAATTGTTCTTGAAGAAAGTTCTTATGTCAATGGGCAAACAAAAATCATGAAATGTCTATAATTGCAATTGCTTCAACTCTGTCATATTTCACTGTAACCATTATACTACTGCTCCTTCAAAATCTATCCCAAGGATCTGCATCCAATGGCACCCACTCATCATCTTAGCTTTACAGAATGAATCTCCATTGAACTCAGTATATATATCCACTTCAGGTAGAGTGAGCTTTGCCATTATTTTAATAAGGCAATTTGGAGTAGATATAGGCACAAAGGCAATTTCTATATGGTAAATATATACATATGTAATTAGATGGCTACAAAATTATATAGGATGGTGTTTAAAGAAGCAAAGGGTTCAAAATTGAAATGGAAGCATGGTAAATAACCCATTATACCCAAAGAAATCCTGATTGCCTATTCATAGTTGAAATTTACATGAACCCTTGTTCATTAAAGGATGAATAGCTGCTAATTTGCAGTATTACCAAAGCAAAGTTCAGATGACAGGATAAAAAAAAATCCCTTCAAATCAGAAATCTACCAGCTGTCCCACACATAAATGGCATTACAATTTAATGTATCTGAGACCCTATTTTTAAACTTCTACTATCTAATTAAAATACTCAGGAGGAAAAAAAACCAGATGCATATTGAAGAAATAAAAATATAATAAAAAATCTTTTCACTTGTAAATAAATTTACTTTTTTTTTTTCTGAACAATTATGTTTTCACTTACTTATTTAGCAGAAGATGTTACCTAAGTATTATTTGAAGGAATGGACTAAGGTTCTGACTAGGATTTAAAGGAGAAAATGGCAGACTGAGAAAAACAATTTCTCATTTTATTTAAAAAAAAAAATTAATAAAGAGAAAGAAGACAGCAACACAAAAAGAGAATGTTAGAGACCCAGCACATCACTCAGAAATACCACATTCAGGGAACTGGACTCATAACTTCATGATTCAGAGTTCAACTCTTCATCCTTCCATGTCTCAGCAGTGATTTTTCTTCAAGAGTTACTTATTTCACATGAGAGAGAGAGAGAGAGAGAGAGAGAGAGAGAGAGAGAGAGAAGAGAAAGACTGAGAGAGATAAGCTAACACAGCATTCTGGATAGATGAGGAGCAAGGGAAAGAATCTAGAGTCCCATGCATGCAAGTCTCTACTCTTCCATTTGAGTTGTTAAAACACTCTTGATTAGGAAACCTATAGCTCTCCCTACCCACACCACCCTACCCCCACTGCCCAAAAAAAGGAAAAATAAGAAAAAAAAAAAAAAACGAATAGGAAAGCAAAGGAAGCAGGTATAACAGAAATATGGTCTGGGAACCATATCTGGGAAGATTTAGTAACTGTGAAATGCACACCCCTGAATGAATGTCCTCCACTGCTCACTCTCCCACCAACATTCACACCCCCACCCAAACCTAAAATCTTTGAATGTTGGAATTTCACAGCTGAAAGGTGTTATCTGAAAGATGAGAGTCAGTATTGCTTTTTGTATTGTTGTTTTATGAGGACACTAGGGAACAAAGAGATTCTATGTCTTGCCCACAGTTAACAGCCACTGTCAAAACTAGAACCTGATCTGTCACTTATGGTGTTAGGCATTTCTATTTTATGTGTAGATAATGAACTCTTCATAGATTATCAATGAAAGAAGCATGTTTCATGCTTTCCTACCAGCGCCAGTGCAGACAACTGGCATAGAGTTGAGAACCACAACATATTGGGCACTTATAAGTCATTATAAGTAAACCCAATGTCAAGAGAAAAACAATGCAATTGTTCCAGAGTGCTGAATAATAAATGATTTGAAGTGCCCATCAGCTTATAAAAGCTGATTCCTCTTCCCCAGTGCCTCACCCTACTAGGGAAAGAGAGAGGCAGGCTGGGAGTATGGATCAACCAGTCAACAGCCATGTTCAGCTGGGAAGCAATTACAGAGGCCAGACATTCAATCTTCTGCATCCCACAATGACCTTGGGTCCATACTCCCAGAGGGATAAAGAATAGGAAAGCTATCAAGGGAAAGGATGGGATATGGAGATCTGGTGGTGGGAATTGTGTGGAGTTGTACCCCTCTTATCCTATGGTTTTGTCAGTTTCCTTTTTACAAATAAAAAATAAATAAATAAATAAAGCTAATTCTCAATTTTCAAGAAAACATAAACTTGGAAGAAAATTATCAGATGTCAGCCCCTAAACCGACAAAAAATGAAAGTAAATAGTGATAATCATAGTTAAAAAGAAAAAAAGCTTTAGCAGAAAAATGTATGGTCTTCAACATTGTTTTAACATGAATGTCCCCTACATTTCTGAAGGTCAAATGAATATATACATTTTTCTCAAGGTGTTTGGGGGACCTAGTCCTGGCTCCAAGAGAGGGTCAGGGGAAGGGCTAGATCATAAACTCCTGTCCTTTAATGAATATTACTTCAGAAGAATCACATAAAAGTCTATGGATAAGTCATGCAAAGTGTGTTTCAAAGAAATGAGTTAGATTCTGTACAAAAACAGATTTTATTCAGTGAAAAGCAAATATCTTGTACATAGACACATGTGAGTCACAGACAGTGTGATCCTTCCTTGAATTCTCATTTTATTTATTCTCAGTCTTAATCCCCCATGGAGTCAATTTTTCATTGGTCTGTTGAAATAACTTCTCTTTTTAAAAAATATTTTTAATTTTTTTATATTTATTTATTTATTTATTTATTTTCCCTTTTGTTGCTCTTGTTGTTTTTCATTGTTGTTGTAGTTATTATTGTTATTGATGCTGTCGTTGTTGGATAGGAAAGAGAGAAATGGAGAAAGGAGGAGAAGACAAAGAGGGGGAGAGAAAGAAACCTGCAGACTTGCTTCACAGGCAGTGAAGCTACTCCCTTACAGGTGGGGAGCCAGGGGCTCGAACCGGGATCCTACCACTGGTCCTTGTGCTTTGTGCCACGTGCACTTAAGCTGCTGCAGTACCGCCTGACTCCCTAACTTGTCTTTTCTATAGAACCTCTGTTTCCCAGGTTTTACTACCTTTCTAAAGCTCTACCAACAATAAGTACTATTTCCTGGTGCTCTCTAATTCCCTTCCTACTCCGTGGAGTTAAAAAAAAAAAAAAGTTGCCTTTTCAGGTGCTCTCCAACTCCCTTCCTTCTTTGTGGAGGGAACAAGGAGGGTGGAGAAGGGCTCTAGGCTCAGGTAGTCCTGGTAGAACTGGGGTTCAGGTTCCCTG
This sequence comes from Erinaceus europaeus, assembly GCF_950295315.1. Taxonomy (NCBI): domain Eukaryota; kingdom Metazoa; phylum Chordata; class Mammalia; order Eulipotyphla; family Erinaceidae; genus Erinaceus; species Erinaceus europaeus. The sequence goes on along the minus strand of NC_080164.1, from coordinate 36,166,055 downwards.
ACAAAGGAATTTGATTTCTTATAAATTTACAGAGGGGCTGGTGAGATAGCACTATGGTTATACAGAAAGACTTTTCTTGCTTGAAGTCTCAGATTCAATTCCCAGTACCACCATGAGCCAGAGCTGAGCAGTATTCTGGTAAATGAATGAATAATAAATAAAATAATAATACTTAAATTACTGATGATAACTGGAAAAGAAACCAGAGACTTATGTAAAATTTATTTAATAATGAAAACTAAAAGCCACTTGTTAGTTCAAAAGGGAAGATTAAATTATAGAAATATAGCATGCATTAACTCTAGGTCATTCATTTTACTATAACTCTGTATTATATTATGGAGAACAGAGTGAACTCTCTGCCTTATTCAAATCCTGGAATCATAAGGTAAAGTTTAGTTTATCCTGAGTAAGTTACTTACAATTTATGTCCCTTAGTGTCCACATTTGAAAGATGGAAAAAAGTAAGCTGGAAACTGTGGAATTACTTAAAAGGATGCAGTAATTGCAGTAAAAGTCTTGCTCTAGTCCTAACCCTTACCATGACAGTGCTCACTAGCCAAATTCCAGTCAGCATCCCCTTGGGATCTTATCTTCCCTAGGAATCACAAAGGACAAAGTAGTACATGTTTGGAAAGTAGTTGGTAGTAAAAGAGAAGGACTCCGTTTTAATTAAAGTATTATTAGAATACTGAAGAATAGTAGACTGTGGATCATAAAAGAAAAAAGAAGTTAACAGGAAAAAAATTGGAGGCATTTCTGATTATTATGGCCTAGAAATAAAGGGAATTATCAGAATATTAGGTATTTTAATTTAGAGTACTAATTGAAGTAAAAAGGAATAACTATATTTAGCAATGTGGAAATAAATGCAAAATAATGAACCAAAAGATTTGTAAGTGCTCAAGTTTGCTCAGCACAAAAATGTTCTGATTCAGAGCTATGCTGTCTACTTTTAACAAACTCTCTGTATTCTACATTGTATTTTCATTAACTATCTATAATATAAAATTATATTTACTAGGATGAGCCAGTATTACACCTAACACTTAATTTATACATTTGTACAAGGCTCCTTTTCCTTCTCATTGAAGATATCTTTTTTAAAGCTTTTAAAAAATACATAGTTGTTTATTTATTAGTTTGATTTGATAGCACAGAGAAAAAATGATGAGGAGATATAGAGAGGAAGAGACAAAGAGAGACACCTGCAGCACTATTTCACCACTCTTGAAGATCCCCCTTTGTAGGTGGGTACTTGGGGCTTGAACCCTTTCTTTGCACAATGGGCTGTACCACCACCTGGCCCATGATAGCACCCTTTTTTCTGTTGTCAAACTTTAGTCACTTTTAATGATTTACAAACGGAAAAGTGGAATTTAAGCACAGAAGTTCCCCTTACCTCAATTGATTTTTTTTTCCTTTAGTGTTTATTTATTTTTTCTTTGTTCAAGATAATTGGGACAATAGTCACTATCACCATGTGGTATCACAGTACATTTCTTCTGCTTCCATCTTGTTTCTGCTACTCACTTTCAACAAATTAGAAATTAAATGCAATATTATAATATAGTAAGTATATTATGAGGAAGATATGAACATTCTATGAACAGATGTTTTAGCTATGGAAAATCAGTTTTATGATATTTATTTTCACTGCTCTACAGCCATTGTTGCTTGACTTTTCTTAATTTTTTGATGATTTATGAGATATTTAAGTAAGAAATCCACAGAAAAATGCATTAGGGTTCAGTGTGCTACTTATTTTTCTGCGTTTGTGGTTGGAAAATGAATATTCCTTGCTCAGTAATAACTTTATTTGTGTAACATCCAAGACCTCTGATAATCAAAACAATAGTCTAGTTACTTACTTATTGCTATGACAATAATCTTTCAAGGAAAATAAAGTTGGATGAGGATATGGAACATTTGTTTTAAATTTTTCACTGAAATTGGCAAGAGTTGGTGTAATAGCTAAGATAAAATACAGTTTATACAGAAGGAGATTTTTATTTGAGTAATTGCTTAAAAATTAAAAATACTGGGTGCGGGTGGTAGCACAGCCAGTTAAACATACATAGCTCAAAGTGCAAGGACTGGCATAAAGCTCTTGGTTCGAGCCCCCATACCCCACCTGCAGGGGGGTTGCTTCACAAGCAATGAAGCAGGTCTGCAGGTGTCTATCTTTCCTCCCCCTCTGTTTCCCCTCCTCTCTCAATTGACTTCTCTCTGTTCTATCCAATAACAATAACAGCAATAACAACAATGATAAACAACAAGGGTAACAAAAAATTAAAAATATTATTAGCATGACAGTTTAGGTATCACTGTATTTAGAAATGAAAAATAGTTTTCAAATTTTCTTGATATTGTGTGACTCATAGCAGAGATCTAAAATGAGTTGTTGAGACACCAGGTTAGGCTATACGTGGATTAGCAGTCAAATGGTAATATCTGCTTTGACTACAGGACTATTTATTCTTTGACAATATATTGATTTTTGTATGTAGATTCATATCATAAAATTTGTTAAGGACAGTTAATTTTGCATATCACAGTAGTGCTTCACACACACACACACACACACACACACACACACACACACACACACACACAGACACTATGCCTAGAGGTTGGCATTCCTTATTACCTGATCATTTTCTAAGTTTTTTTTGTTGTGGAGTGGAAATTGACCTTGTTAGCACTGTGATAGCAGTGATTCTTCACTTTGTACCATATACTTGACTTTGGCCCTGCGGCTGCAGCTTGCTATCTCACATTTATAACTGACTCTTTAGTGAATTACTCTGATTTCCTTTTCGTATTTATGTATTTATTTATTTATTTATTTATTTTTGAGGAGCTGGGGCCTCATGGATATACAATTTCGTGGCTCCTGGGTCAAAATTTTCATTCTGATACAAAGAGAACTGGAGAGGGAAGGGGGAGAGAAGACATCACAGCATTAGAGCTTGCATAAGTCTCCCGATACATCCATGAGGCTTTGCATCTCAAACTCGAACCACTTGCATGAAAGTGTATTTGCCTTACCTGGTCTCTATTGTCTGTGTTCATTTTGTGCAGAAGCCATGTATCCGAAGCTATCAGAATTAACATCTGGCATTTTCAAAAATCCGTTCTTCTTTAGGTGCTTTCAGGGTATGTTCATATCTCCTTACCCCTGTGAGTGAGACATTTATCATGTTCTCATCATATATTGCTGGACAAAATTTTAGACATTATTTTTTAATATCTTTTGACAGTTGCTAAGCTAACTGAAAAATAGAATAGGAATAAGTTTATAGTAAACTGTGCTTAAAATTAGTCCTTCAGCTGGAGAGATAGGCTACTGGATAGGGTTCATGCCTTTCCATGTATGTAACCCAAAATGCTACGGCACCACAAGAAAATATCCTGCTATGACGTCTGTCTATCTGAAGGATAAAAATGTCCCAGAGTATGGGATGGTTGCATTTTCTAGGCCCCGTTTCTGTTAAAAACTAAACAAAGAAAACAACACTCTTCATAGTTTTTTTTTTTTTTTTTTGACTAAATAATATTTAGGATTTGGGGGCTGAAACATCATTCTGTAGTCTATAGTCATCCCTGTATTAATAATATTTATAAAGTTATTTAAAAAACAATCAGGAAAAAATTACTCAAGCATGGACCCCTTGGAATATATCTAAAACAGACTTTCTAGCTTCTTCCAACATGAAGACTCCAAATCTCATCTGCTATAGTCTTACCTTTAGATTCCTGATTATTAAACAATTTTTTTCTACTTTATATCTTAAAGCTTCTCAGTCACCAAGTTGCATATGCTACCATGATGCCAACCTGATTTACCTGGGCAGACGACCTCACCAATGTGTCCTGGAGACCCACCTTCCCAGAGCCTTCACAAACTTGGGAAAAATAGAAACAGGCTGGGGGTATGGATCAACCTGTGCATGCCCATGTTCAGCAGAGAAAGAATTACAGAACCAGACCTCCCACTTTCTGTACCCCATAAAAATCTTTGGCCCCTACTTCCAGAGAGATAAAGAACAGGAAAGCTTCCAATATAGAAATGGGATGTGGAATTCTGGTGGTGGGAATTGTGTAAAATTGTATGCCTCTTTATAACACAATCTTATTGATCATTATTAAATCACTAATAAAAATAAAATAAAATAAATTCATAGACTTATGAGACAAAATATCACAAAATTAATGATCTATCAATATATCATGCATATTTCTCCTAAGAGTTGAATTAGTTGGCTAAGTATCACAGATATGGAGGAAAAATACTTTTCAAGTCTAAAGACCTTTATGAATTATTTGAAAAATTCCCCAGATTGTCTACTATACTTGAATATTTCATAAGTGCTATCTTCATTTTAAAATAAATAATTATTATTATTACACACTTTAATAATAATTTTAATAATAATAATAATTTACACATTTTGACCATTATAAAATACAAAACATTGGCAAAATAATATCATCTGCCAGAAGTTGACTGCTGTTGAGTGATACCACATTGAGGATAGATTTTTGATTATTTCTGTCATCTGCTTGATACACTTTAGAAGTATTACCTAGAAGCACATAGGATGAAATTTCAAATATCAAATTATAGATGAAGTATTTAGTATCTAAGTGTTTTATTTATTTATTTATTTATAAAAAGGAAACACTGACAAAGCCATAGGATAAGAGGGGTACAACTCCACACAATTCCCACAACCAGAACTCTGTATCCCATCCCTCCTTTGATAGCTTTCCTATTCTTTAACTCTCTGGGAGTATGGATCCAAGGTCATTGTGGGATGCAGAAGGTTGAAGGTCTGGCTTTTGTAATTGCTTCCCCGCTGAATATGGGCATTGACAGTTCAGTCCATACTCCCAGCCTGCCTCTCTCTTTTCCTAGGGGAGCGGGGTTCTGGGGAATCAGAGCTCCAGGACACAATGGTGGGTTTGTCTGTTTCAGGGAAGTCTGGCTGGCATCCTGCTAGCATCTGAAACCTGGTAGCTGAAAATAGAGTTAATATATAAAGGCAAACAAATTGTTGACTGACCATGAACCTAAAGGCTGGAATAGTGCAGATGGAGAGTGTGTGTGTGGGTGTCTCTGTTTTGTAGATAGCTAGTAGGCATATTTTAATTATATTCCAAAGGGGTTGTGGCTATACTAGTTTTTTTTTTTTTTTTTCCTCTGAGGCTGAAATCTGATATGCAGGTGGATCCAAGTTATTGTCTGGGGAGATGATGTCATGGCTGGAAAAAAGACCAGAAAGCTGGATCAGGGAAGAGAGTAGCTCCCAAATATGGGAAAAGGGTATAAGTATTGTTGACTATAAACCCCATCGATTTGATGTGTGTGATCTGGGTCCATATTCAGCTTAGGCACCTATGTGATCTCTGCATCCCTGTAGAACTGAGCTCACATTCTGTGGTCATCAGTAGGCACATTCCAAGCTGCTCTGATATCAGGACCCATCTTCCTCAGGTGTAGCATAGAGTATGTTATCCAGCCTTCCTTTGGAGAATGGACATTCTCTACCTTTGTTGATCCAAGTTGAGGGCAATGTCCTATGGGGACCCATAAAAGGGTCAATTTTGTTTTTCCTGATAGAGATGACTGATAACAATGGAGAGAGGGACTTACTGGAGGTCTAGGCCCATCATGTCTGTTTAGGAATCTCAGGACTCCCCAAATAGGGCCCCAGTTGAAGGGCCTGATAGTGACTAAAGAGTCATAGATAAAGTATGCCAGTCTCTTGCCCTTATTCAGCTTTTGCAGTCCTTGCTTTGATAAGGATAGCTTGGAAGTGAGTGAGGGAAGTGTTGTTTTTAATAATGAAATTTACTTCCTAACCACAGTCCCCCAACTCACAAAGAACAGTTCCACATATTAAGATCTAAAACTTGACAAAATCTGAAGTGCTTTTGCAAACTTGATACCCAACTTGTAGATGATACTCATTAATAAAGGTAGAAATAGAGATAGATGAAAAGTGATTGAATAGATGGATAAGTATACCTACTTATGAATAGAGATGAATAATGGATTCTAGATTCACCCACTGAAATTTTTCCCTGGTCCCTTTCTCTATAATTTTAGTTTTTCTAACAAAGTTTAATCTTTGTTCAGTTCCATCTTCTGAATTCCCTCATTTTGTACTTCTCAGTTGAATGATGGAGAGAAAGCTATAACTAAGAGGTCAATGTCATTTAGGTTGCCCTGATTTAAGTGAATGTCTAGGGCACTACTGAGTATTATTGTTTTTCTGTAATTCACTGTCTTTCTACCTTTCTAGATAACTGTCTCATATTTTCTCAAACTTTCAATACTCTTTATTATATCATGCGCATGATGATTTTATTTCCTTCATCATCAAGCTAACCCGAGTCAACAGAATAGAAATTCCACACATCCTCCCAACCACTGTATCTATGTTCAAACTCTTTCTCTCTTGCTCCATATTATGAACATTTGTCACCTCTTGTATTTGCATGCTAGATATCTTTTTTTTTATCTGCTACATAGTGTTGTCACTTTAGGACTTTACCCTCCTTTTCTGTATTATCATTTTTTAATTTCTAAGGCAAATATACATATATTTATATCTTATATAAATAAAAGATAAAAGCAGTCTCTTCTCCCTCCCTTTTCCTTCTGTAAATCGAAATACCATGACTGGATTATATACCTTCAATCACTATAGAACCAATTCCAATTAGAGTCTCCTAATTATCAGTTCCAACCAAACATCATTCTTTAAGTTTTCCCATGATATGAAGTAACTAAATAAAAGAATCAATCCTTACTCTTCATCCTAAATGAATTTTGACATGATTGAGTTTATTTTTCTTAAAATCATGTTTCTTTTAGGTTTGCCTTATAATTTTATATTTTTCAAGTCCTATTAAGACATAAATGAAAAAAGTTCTATACATTATTATTATTATTGAATTTAGATTTCTAGTTGTTATTGCCTAATTACATTTGATAGTTTATCTCAAATTTCCAACCTCTAAATGTTGGACTATCACAAAAGACTTAGACTTTGATCTCATTTATTTTTTTCTGTGCAGAATATCAAGGAAATCTCACTCTTTATCCCCCGTGGACTAATAAATTATAAATTAATATTTGTAGTCCAGAATTTTTTCCTGAATCCCAGACTCATATGTGACTTCCGTTTACCATTTCACCAGTATATCGAATACCAACTGAAAATTTCAGAATTTAGATTTCCTTCATATTAAGTTTCTTTTCACCAAAAAGCAATAGTAACAACACAGCACAAATACTCATTAATAAAAACAGTACCAACCCTTTTTAGTTCATAGTCTGCCTCTCAGTAACCACTAGCTTGCAGTTGCTCACACTAAATAACTGGAGTCATAGCTGGTGCTATTATGCATATCATGCTTATATCCAAAAAGCTCAGCAGTTGTTATTTTCTACCCTCTCTGTCTTCATACCCTCACCTCTAACTTGGGTGCACCTCACTTTTGGATTTGAATTATAACTGGTTGATTTCTGCTTCTGCTCTTCCTATTATATAATTCATCCCAAAACAGCACAGTGTGTGTGTGTGTGTGTGTGTGTGTGTGTGTGTGTGTGTGTAGCACTAAAGTTTTATTCAAAGTTCACCTATTCATTCACTCAGGATGAAGTCAGAAGGCATATATATATATCCTGGTAATCAACGTTATTTGTGCCAACTTAAGGACACAGTCCTTTCTGCAATCACTTTGTTCTTTTTTTCAGATCTGGAGAGGCTCATACATGTGTGATTTCACTGCTCTTCTGAGTTGATTTTTCTCTTTTCTTTTCTTTTTTATATTTATTTATTTTTCCATTTTGTTGCCCTTTTAAAAAATGTATTGTTGTTGTTATTGATGTTGTCGTTGTTAGATAGGACAGAGAGACATGGAGAGAGGAGGGGAATACAGAGAGGGGGAGAGAAAGATAGACACCTGCAGACCAGCTTCACTGCCTGTGAAGTGACACCCCTGCAGGTGGGGAGCCAGGGCCAGGAGGAGAGGAGAGAGAGAAGGGGAGGGGTAGGGAGTGGGGGGGGGGAGAGGAGAAAGAGGAGGGGAAGGGAGGGGAGGGGTGGAGAGGAGATACCACAGTAGTGGAGTTTCCTCTAGTGCCATAAAACCTTCCAAGTGGTGCCAGGATTAAAACTTGGGCCACATGTGGGAAAAGTCACACACTGATCTGTAAGCTATTTTTCCAGACTGCTTTCTTCACTTCATTCTTCCTCAGCCTGCTATATATCCACAGTTTCATTCATTCAGTTTCTCAAAATATCAACATCTGATTTAATGCATTTTGCATTTGTTTTCCCTTATGTCTGAAATGACACTCCATATACATAGATCTTGCTCCGCTTAAAATACATTTTATTTATTTATTTATTTATTTATAAGATAGAGAGGAGAAAATATAGAGAGAAGGAGAGACACTCACAGCACACTGCTTTACCACTTGTGAAGCTTCCTCATGCAAATGGGTACTGGAGTCTTGAACTTGAGTTCTTTTTAAATTTAATTTTACTTTTATCTATTTTATTATTGGATAGAGACAGAGAGAAATTGAGAAGGGATGAAAGATAAAGAGAGGAGGAGACAGAGAGGCAACTGCAACCCTGCTTCACCACTCCTGAAGATTTCCCTCTGCAAGTGGGGACCAGGGGCTTGAGCCCTGGCCCTTGAGCATTGTAGCCTATGCACTTAACCAGGTGCAGTACCACCTGTCCCCCAAACTTGAGTTCTTATGCACTGTAACATGTGGTCAACCAGGTGAGCTGCTCCAGGTATTGGGACTTTAAAGATGATGTTTAACTTCCACAAAGAGAAGCCTTTTCTGACACTCCCCTTTTAAAGCAAACCTTCATTTCCACTTAAGCCCCTGACCGTCTCATCTCCATTTTCTGTCTATTTACTTGTACCCTATCTATCTTTTCTGCATTGTGTCTAGATCTGACAAAGTCATTTACTTTATCTGCTTTATTCACGACTTCCCTGTGTTGTGAGAAATACTTTGTGCATACCACAAATGTCACCGAAATGAATAGAATTTTAAAAATGATTTTTTCTTTTAATTTTTTAAATTTACTCATTATCAGGTAGAAACAGAGAGAAATTGAGAGGAGGGGGGATAGAGATAGGGAAGGAGATAGAGAGAGACACTTGTAGTCCTGTTTCAACACTTATAAAGCCTTCCCCTTGCAGGTGGGTACCAGAGCTTGAACCTTGGTCCTTGTACACTGTAATATATGCATTGAATCAGGTACATCACTGCCTGGTCCCATAAACTAATCTTTATACTAGTAGGTAATTTAATTTTAAATTTAAATAGAGTCAGCTTTGTGATCTTAATGAATCTATAAAAAAAAAAATCTAACTATGGGTCTTGGGAGATAGCATAATGGCTATTCCTGAGGCTCTGAGCTCCCAGGTTCAATTCCCCAGCACTATTATAAGACAGAGCAGAGCATTTCTCTGATCTCTCTCACTGTACCTTTCTTCCATTAAAATAAATTATACATATATGTATGTATGTATATATATATGTTAAGATCTATCTATGCATTTACTATTAGAGGTGTTGAGCATATTTTTTTAATTTTGGAGTTAGTAATTCTATTATTTTTCACTGGATTAATAAATTTCACTTTATTGAAGGTAGACACAGAGAAGGCAAAGTAGTTCAGCATAAGAATGTGTGTCACTGCATGCAAGCATGTGAGTGTGCATGTGCTTGACAGCATCGAGGTAGAAATGCAAGTATAAACATGGATCTGTACCTGTGTAGCTACATGCCAATGAGCATTTGTGGGTGTGGGAATATGAATGGGTGTGTCTTCATGTCCTTGTGTGTGAGTGAAGAATTGTGATTGTATGTGTGTAGATAGAACAGGGCCACTGCTGGATCTTATTTCTGATGCAGTGGATGTGGACCTTATTTTGAATTCAATGCAAATAAGACTATATGTCCTGATCTATAAAGGGGAGGACAGTACTTATGTTTTAGAAGACAAGCTTTGCTTCTGTGATGAAAGGTGGTTCAAAATGGATACACTGGAGGCTCTTCCAGAGTTAATAGCAATTCTGAGTGGTACATAGTTTTATGAAATGAAGTTCTTTTTTAATTGAAAGCTTGATTAAGCTTAGTTTCTTATAGTTAAAACAAAAAAAAACCCTTGAAAATTAAACATACTTTGTACTAGGAAATTTTCTTTTTAAATTAATGACTACTAAATTATTTGTATCATGGTTCCCCTACTATGCCATGCACTTTAAAAAAGAATTTTTTTTATTTTTCTTTTTTTTTAAATATTTATTTATTCCCTTTTGTTGCCCTTGTTTTATTGTTGTAGTTATTATTGTTGTTGTCGTTGTTGGATAGGACAGAGAGAAATGGAGAGAGGAGGGGAAGACAGAGAGGAGGAGAGAAAGATAGACACCTGCAGACCTGCTTCACTGCCTGTGAAGCGACTCCCCTGCAGGTGGGGAGCCGGGGTTCGAACCGGGATCCTTATGCCGGTCCTTGTGCTTTGCGCCACCTGCGCTTAACCCGCTGCGCTACAACCCGACTCCCTATGCCATGCACTTTTAAGTGTGTGGTACAGAACAACAGCAAAGTCTTCCCTCAGACTTCTAGAAGTTGAAAGTCCAAAGTCAAAGTATTGAAAGTTCCATACTTTCACTGAAGATGAGAATTTTTTTTTTCTTTCTAGTCTTTCACAGTTGCTGGCTGTTTTTGGTTTTACATCATTTCACTTTCTGTCTTTGTCATCAAATTTCTTTCTCCTTTGTATATCCTTGTCTTTGCATAACCTTCTTATAAGCACACCAGTCTTTGAACTTAATGCAACTTTTGTGCAGTGTGATCTTATCTTAACTAAATGCTTCTAAAGTCTTTCCAAATCAGGTGAATTCTGTGGTTCTGAGTAGATGTGAATTTGATGTGAACACTAACACAGGTCAAACATTTCTTTCTATCAAACAAGATGGAAAACATTCATTTAAAACAGACAGGCATTTCAGAGATAACAGTGAAAAGCAAATAGAATAGTGTAGGGTTTTTTTTCTTATTCTTGAGCAATTTTGCATCAAGTTATACACATGTGTTTATGTGTGTTTCCTTTCCAATACCCAAAGATGTTTGATTCCTGTTGTAGTTTATGTCATAATCTGTCGCTGTAATTCACAGAGTAGATATTCACAGCCAAATTTTCTCAGGTTTGTGAACACAATTTTTCACAGCTACATTTTATATCTTTTTCCTCATAGCCTCATAAAGTGCAGCTGCAATTACCAAGTGGAGTTTTTCATGGAAGTCACATTTGAGCATGCAAAATGTGTATGCTCTTATATCGTCTTGTCTGGGAAAATCAGGAAAAATAGCTGTGAAAATGGATACGACTAACCCAAGAATCTAAAAATCTGAGAAAAAAAATCACATTAAGCAAAGATGGTGTTTTGCTATAACTGTTACCACTCTCAGGCTGCTAACTTATCTTAGAAGATAATAGTGAAATACTGAAGAAACAAAAAACCTAATGAGTGAAATGCATTAAAACAAAGACCTACTTAGGGAGTCTGGCGGTAGCTCAGTGGGTTAAGTGCAGGTGGCACAAAGCGCAAGGACTGGCATAAGGATCCCAGATTGAGCCCCTAGATCCCCACCTGAAGGGGAGTCGCTTCACAGGTGGTGAAGCAGGTCTGCAGGTGTCTCTCTTTCTCTCCCTCTCTCTGTCTTCCCCTCCTCTCTCCACTTCTCTCTGTCCTATCCAACAAGGACAATAATAACAACAACTACAACAATAAAGCAAAGGCAACAAAAGGGAATCAATAAATAAATATTTTTTAAAAAGACCTACTTAATGAGAAAGCATTGAGTCACATGGGATTGTAACACTGGTTGAAAAGTTATGAGAAATGTACCATGCATTCAGCTGGTATATTAGAAATGTTTCGTGTCTTATCTGCATGTTTCTCTAAAGGGCAGGTTAAATGTTCTCTTACATCTCATGACATCCTGAAAAATATGTCAAAATCTTGCTGTCATGCATTGCACTCATTACTTCTTTCTGTTTAACTCTGCTTTCTTTCAGGACCTTAAATACTAGCTATATGTCTCAATTTATTTCTCTTTGAAGAGAAATTTTATTTTAAAATTTATTTCTCTTTAAAGGCAGTGTTGTACCTGGTTAAATGCACACATTACAGTCCACAAGGACCCAGGTTCAAGCCCCTGGTCCCCACCTGTAGGGGGAAAGCTTCACAAGTGGTGAAGCAGGGCTGCAGGCATCTCACTGTCTCTCTCCCTATCTCTCCCTTCCTCTCAATTTCTCTCTCTATATATCTAATGAATAAATACAAATATTAAAAAAGAATAGGGGAATGTTATAGTACTTGAAGAGAAGTATATAGATAGAACTTAGCAGTTTAAAAAATATTTTTAATTGTCATTATTTACTGGATAGAAACAGCCACAAATGGAGAAGGAAGGGGTGATAGAGAGGAATAGGGACAGAGAAATACCTGGAGCCCTGGAGCTTTCCTCCTGCAGGTAGGGACCAGGGCTTGAATCAGGGCCCTTGCACATTGTAGCATGTGTGCTCAAACCGTTGCACCACCACATGGACCCAAACTGCAGTTTTTAATAAAGAATAGGAAATTTTCCAATGGAGGGGATGGGATACAGAACTCTGGTAGTGGGAAGTGTGTGGAATTGTACCTCCCTTAATGTATGGTTGTGTTGATCATTATTAAATCAATAAAAAAAAGAAAGGAAGAGAAGGCAGACCATGGGAAAATGGGCAAAAGAATATACATAGATAGATGATAGATGAATGGATAGATAGGTAGATGATAGATAGATAGATAGGTAGATAGATAGATAATAGATATAGATAGATGAAAGATCAAAGGGCCCAGATTTCCTCTCCTGGGGAATTTATGAAAAGGAAACACTAATACCTATCAAAAGAGATCTCTGTATTCCTATGTTCATAGGAGCACAATTTCTATCCACCAGAATCTGGAAGCAACTCAGATGACCAAGGATAGACTTAGACAAATCTTATAATTAAATGTCATAATTAAATTTCATAATTAAAAAGAAATCACTTGAAAATGTACATAAATTATCCCAAGAATATAGGTCTGCCATGAGTTTCAGATCCAATGAACTACATGGTATGAACAGATTATAGTCCATGAACGAAATCATCTCTGTCCTCTGCTTTAAATAAAGTTTTGTTGGACTATAATCAAGCCTTTTCATTTACTTATCTATGAGTAGTTGCCTCCATGGGTGGCCAACACTATATCGTTTCTTCTCCAAAACAGAAGATTCCGGGTGCATCTGGGTGACAAGTCTAGCAGATGGAGACTTGTCTCAAGTGGCCTCCCCCAGGGCTCTGTTCTGGCTCCTACGCTATTTAATATTTACATCAATGACCTCCCAGAAACTTCTTCAAGGAAGTTCATCTACGCCGATGACATCTGCTGTGCAACTCAGGCATCCAAGTTCGACATCCTCGAGGAAACACTCACGAAAGACATGTCTCTGATAACTGATTACTGTAAAAAATGGCGACTAATCCCTAGCACTGCAAAAAACGGTATCATCTGTTTTGCATCTACACCATGCCTCGGCCTCGCGTGAGCTTAATGTGCAGCTTGGCGATATGAGAATCCAGCATGAAGCCCAGCCAGTCTATCTTGGCGTTACTCTCGATCGCACCCTGTCATTTCACGAACATCTCATAAAAACTGCAGCAAAGGTGGGTGCGAGGAATAACATCATTGCAAGACTGGCCAGCTCCTCATGGGGCGTGAGCGCTTCCACACTACGATCATCATCTCTGGCATTATGCTATTCCACTGCAGAATACTGTGCCCCAGTATGGTTCCGTAGCCCCCATGTCCACTTGGTGGATTCCAAATTATATTCCTCCATGAGGATAATTTCTAGAACCATCCATTCCACCCCAGTTCCATGGCTGCCAGTTCTTAGCAACATTGCCCCGCCAGATATTCGTCGGGATGCGGCATCATCTAAGTTCATTTCCCACGTCTACGCTCGACTGGACCTGCCAATATACGCGGATATCTTCACCCACCCTGTCCAACGCTTGATGTCTCGTCACCCAATCTGGTCCCCTACGCCTACACTGAACTTCTCTGTTCCAGACTCTTGGAAACAGAGTTGGCAGTCAGCTAAGGTAAAGAACAAACACCTCATCACAGACCCCTGCAAGCGTCAACCCGGCTTTGACCTAGCACGTTATGATTGGGCCCTCCTCAATCGCTATCGAACAGGCCATGGCCGGTGCGCCGCTATGTTCCATCGCTGGGGAGCCAGAGACGACCCGAACTGCCCCTGCGGCTACAGACAGACTATGACCCACATAGTCAACGACTGCCACCTCTCCAGAGTCAAAGGAGGTCTTGAAACTTTACATCAGGCTCAACCTGACGCTGTTGACTGGCTACAGAAGAAGGGCAAACGCCAGAAGAAGAAAGTTGCAACCAAGAATATCTGCTCTGAAATGATAAAATTTGACCTTTTCAGAGAGTTTCACCACTACTAGGTTATACAAATCCAGAAGAAAAGTTTATATTCCTTTTTTTTACCTTTTCAAAACATTCTAATTTTAAATGCATAGTCATCAATGGAAATTATTGAAAGAATTTCACGATAGTTAGGGTTTTAATAATAGTCAACCCATATCTTGGGAGAACCACTGAATTTTCCAATGGAGGGGATGGGGACACAGAACTCTGGTGAAGGGAATTATACCCCTGTTATTTTATAATTTTTAAATTAATACTAAATCACTAATAAAAAGCAATCCCTTCCCCAGAAATGAGTTCTATAGTATCATATTATTTATAATGGATACAACAATGATTAGTTATGTTTTCATTTAATTTTCGACTACCAGCATACTATTAAAAAATGATGATAGTGGGGTCAGGTGATTTCACACCTAGTTAAGCATGCGAACAACAGTTCACAAGTCCCTGGTCCCCACCGGCACGGGTAGAGCTTTATGCGTGGGGAAGTCGAGCTACAAGTGTCTGTCTCTCTCCTCTTTATCTCCCTCCCCCCTCTCAGTTTCTTTCTGTCTCTATACAATAATAAATAAAACAAAATAAAATAAATAATAAAGTCTCTTTAAAATGCTGGTGTTGGTTTTTATTGCTTTCTTAGCCACTTTGTTAGTGAGTCTGTATCAGTTTGCTCTTCAGCATCATGCTAGATGATAAGCAAAAATACTGAATTTGAGGGGGTCAGTTGGGGATGCAGTGGGTTAAGCTCACATAGTATGAAGGGCAAGGACTGGCACAAGAATCCAGTTTTGAACTTCTGGATCCCCACCTGCAGAAGGGACACTTCATAAGCTGTGAAGCAGGTCTGTAGGTGTCTTTCCTTCTATCTTCCACTCCCTTCTCAATTTCTCTCTGTCTTATGCAATAAAAGAAAACAAAACAAACAAACAAAAAAGGCCTCTAGGAGCAGTGCATTCATAATGCCTGCACTGAACCCTAGCAATGACCCTGAAAGCAAAAAAAAATTACTGAATTTGAAGAGCATAATACTGAAGGGAACAATATTCACTGAAAATTTTTTGTCATGAATTTTATTGAGGCCTTATATTTGATCATTTTTATTCTGCTATGTGTGAGTATTTTTAGTCTCATTTTATTATGGTAGTCGTAGGTCAATGAAATATTTAAGTGTCTGGATTCTTACCATCCAGCAGTTCTGTAATCAAGGGCAAGTTGCCAAGACACTTGGTGTTCATTGCACCCAAGGTCCGGGTCATGTCTGTTCCATGAGAGATTGTGAGGATTTCAGGAGCTAACATGCAATTAGCATGGTTACTTTGCATATAGTACTGTGTAAATATCAACCCTAATTACTGTTACCCTGCAGTCATCACTCAGAAGCTTCTTTATGTGTTACACTCCAGTCAACTTCTGTGTGCTAATTCAGGACTTGAATATCAACCTCATTTCAAAGTCCAATTTCCATCTGTGTGTGACCTGTACTCAAATGTATGGGAAGATAACAAGATGGAATACAATTTTTTTTTGCTTCATAAAGATTAAATTGAAAGAAGTAGTGAAATTTGTGATACAAAAGGAATTAGATAAAGTGTAGAAGCCAATTTAGTAATAGTAAAAATGGCCACATATTGTGATGGGAGGTTGCTGGCTACTGATTTTTTTTTTTTCCTCTGGTAGACTTTGAGAGTAAGAGGTGAATGTCACTAACACACTAAATTAAAGGAACACATCATTTCATACACTGGTGGAAGGGCCTAGATTAACTTATCTGCTTTTTATAATAGGCTGACTAGAATTCACACTACAACAGTATAATAAACTGAGGTAAGCAAGGCATATAGATTATTATAAAGGGGGCCAGGTGGTAGTGCAGTGGGTTAAGTGCACATGGCTGGAAGCTCAAGGACTGTCGTAAGAAAGAATCCCAGTTCAAGCCTCTGGCTCCCCACCTGCAGGGGGGTCACTTCACAAGTGGTAAAGCAGGTCTGCAGGTATCTATCTTTCTCTCTCCTTTTCTGTCTTCTGCTCCTGTCTCGATTTCTTTCTGTCCTATCCAACAATGGTAGCAATAATAACAACAATAACAACAATGATAAACAACAAGGGCAACAAAAGGGAAAAAACAGCCTAGAGGAGCAGTGGGTTCATAGTGCAGGCACTGAGAGCCCCAGTGATAACCCTTGAGGCTATATATATATTCTGAATGCTGAGAAACATTAGTATATTTATTGATGTAAAGTGAAAAATTTTACTTGTTCCTCATAGGTATAAAATTGATTATTATACTGGCAATAATGATCTGAACAGTCAAAATAAAATCTTGAAGATAAAAGTATAATATAAATAATTGTTCGGCTCATTTCTTCTTTGTTCATCTATCCATTTTCTACCCAACTTACATAAATACACACACACACACACACACACACACACATACACAATTCATGTGCATACACAATGGTAAATAATTCTTAGATTCAAGTAAATAATTATCACTGGTGTCTATTTCCCCCTTAATTAAAAGCTTGAAGGTCAGGGGACCAAAACAATGTGCTGGGAAGACTGAATGCTCATCAGAACTCTTACTGTCAAGGTTTACTATCTAGCTACATGAATTTGGGGTCTTTATAAGAGAGAAATAAAGCTATGCATTTGTTGCAAAGTGAGTGTCTTCATTTTGAGAACTTCAGAGGAAAATATTAGGTGCTTTAAAAATGCTTTTGTTCTCCTCTAAGAAAATAATTACAGCACAATTTATCCTAATTCAGATTTTAAGCCTTGATTAGAGATGTGCAATCTTACCTTCAAATAAAATATATAATTTTCTGCAGTGCATGCATTCATTCACTCATTCTTCTTTGTAAATTGCAGCAAATTGCTCCAATTTTCATTTCTTGTAGTGTGCATTTAGGCCACTCAGAAGCCTGCCTGCCCTTTCACCTACATGTGCTGTACAGTCACTAATAGAGAATGTCATTTTAACTAAGAGGAGTGGATTTTGTTGCTTGGCATAATCTGTACACACGTACATTGTCATAAAGGGGGTTGAGATGAAGCTGTCCAGACATATTCCTGGTTGGCAGCTCTAGATCAGACAGAATTAGCCTGTGGCTTTCTAGAGAACTTTCATTTCTCTCTCTGCTTTAATTTTTTTTTTTCAAATCCAGTATTTCCTTACTGAGATTTATTTCAAATCCATGCACACTAAAGTATCTAAGAAGAATGGGATATTATTTCTGGAACTTGGAGAGGAGTTGGGTTGTATGGTAGATGGCCATAGGTGAAATGGTAACCATGCCGACCATGTAATGTCCAGCAGAGAGATGGCATAGTAAAAGGATATTAATGATGAAGAAACAATGCACATTACAGTCTCAGCTATTTATCATAGAAAACACATGTGGAAGGTACTATTCACATTGTGTTCATCTTACAGATGAGGCGATAATTTGGGCTAAGATGATTTGTGGTAGATCTGGATTTAAACTTAGATCTCTGAATTCATATTCCATGGGTGTGACCCACCAAGACTATCCTGAGTGAAGGCAAAATAACATGCACAGTCAAATACAAATTTGTAGTGGAGTAAAAAATAAACCTAGGCTTTTCCAGTCTTAAACTGTGCACATATCCAATTATGTTGGTTTTTCTACAATATATTCAAATTTATTCTTTTTTTAAAAAAAAACAAGATATTATTCTTTTTATTTTTGGATATAAACAGAGATAGGGAGACACAGTTATAGCACTACTTCACTTCTCATGATTCTTCTCCTCTGCAGGTGGGGACCAGAGACTTGAACAAGGTTCCTAGAGCACAATAATGTGGGCACCTAACCAGATGTGCTACCACTGGACACTTATTTATTTTTAATGAGAGAGACACAGAAAGATGGAGAGAGAGAGAGGAAGTGAGAGAGAGATAGAGAGAAAGAAAGAGACCGTAATACTGCTCATGATTGTGTTGTGGGTTAAACCTGGGAGCTCAGAGATACATTCATAAAAGACTTTTGATCACTCTTATGCTATTTCCCCAGCCCTCAGATTTAATCTTGATAATTAACATTTGTCTATGCAGATGAAAGAATTCACTTACTTGAGCAATGAAGATTTTTAAAAAATGTTTTACAAACATAACTTACCCAGTAAATTCTTTTAAATTTTACAGAGTTGTATTGCTATACAGAGTTCAAAATTCCAAACTTGAAATTAAGATTTTCCTTCTTCTTTTTCTGGACTCCTCACTAGACACTGCATTTTAAGCACATTTTGTGTTTCCTAAGTTGTGATTTGTGTATATAAACAAATATAATTGTCTCGTCCAGTTTTTCACAATCAGTAAAATAATAGACACAATATTTTGAACTGTAATATATATATATGTATGTATTAGTGAATTAATATTGATTTACATAATTATGAGATAACATTGTTGTAATTCCACACCGTTTCAACCACCAGAGTTCTGTGTCCCCACTTCCTCCACTGGAAACTGCATTAGTTCTCCTAAGGTCACAGATGTGGGTTGACTAGTATTTCTATGACTGTCTTGTCTATATTCATATACATTTCCCTATTTTTTCTCTGGTCTTTCCTTCTCTTCCTTTTAATGTTACACCTACAGCTATTACTTCTTCTAAGCATCCTTATTTTTCCCTCTTCTATCTCCAGGTCCTGATGGAATTGGAATTTGTGCTCTGTAGTCATCTTCCCCCTAACATTTCTTACCATCTGGGACTTTGGACCAAAGCTCTTTATAGGGTGTAGAAGGTGGAAGGTCTGGCTTCTGTAATTGTCTCTCCACTGGACATGGGCATTGGTAGGTCAATCCATACCCCTGGTTTGTTTCATTTCTTTCCTAGTGGAATAGGGCTCTGGAGCGGTGGGGTTTTAGGACACATGGATGAGGTCATCTGCCCAGAAAGGTCAGAATAGAAATCATAGTAGCATCTGAAACTTGATGGCTGAAAGGTGTTAAGACATAAAACAGGACAAAGGGTTTAATAAACAGAAGCCAAAACTTTTTTTTCACTTAGCAACTGACCTCAGAAAAATTGAATAATTAAGATTATAATGTAATTTTTCTTGTCCCTCTGTAGTTTCATAGTTTTCCATTTTGTAGATTTATCACAGTCTGTTTAGCAAGTACATATTGAAGGCATTTAAGGGGTTTATGTTTGCTTTTAGAAAAATAATCCATAGGGGCCATGTGGTGGCACACCTGGTTGAGCATACATGTTACAGTGCGCAAGGACCCAGGTTCGAGTCCCTGGCCCCCACCTGCAAGGGGAAAGCTTCACAAGTGGTGAAGCAGTGCTGTCTCTCTCCCTCTCTATCACCCCCTTCCCTCTCAATTTCTGACTGTCTCTATCCAGCAAATAAATAAAGATTAAAAAAAGAAAAATAATCTATAAATAACTTATGTACATCATATAATAAAAATGCAACTATATCTTTTATTATATTTACAAAAGTGGAATTGCTGGAGTGAATAATATTTTAATATTGATAGAAATCAATAAATTATTTTCTGTAAAGGTTATTCCAACTATTTTTCCTCTAAGAAATTACAGGGTATTTCTGTGCCTGAAGGAACACATAGCATTAAACTACTTTCTATGCCAACTTAAGAGATAACTTGACATTTGAGTGGTTTTAATTTGATTTTTTTTTTTTTTTTACAATTAGAGTGGAAACGTATCTTCATATATTAAAAGTCATGGGTTTCTTTCCTTTTTTTGGACTTTATATTCATATTTTGCCATTTTCCTATTGATTGATTAACATTTTTCTATTAGTTTGTAGAATTTCTGCATATATATATATATATATATATATATATATATAGTGACAGTGACACTGAGTATGTGTTTCATTATGTCACACATTTTTTTTTTCTTTTTTCTTTTGGTCATTCAATTACTTTGCTTATTTTCTTTTTCATTTATAAAGTTTAATTTTTAATGCAACATACAGCATTTTATGATATCTAAAGTTTTGTATAACACATAGAAAGACTTATTGTACTAAGCCATTACTAAGGAATTATAAAATAGTCTCTTCTAAATAGATGCATAATTGGAATTTTATGATTCAATCACAAACCCTCTAAGATTTTATTCTATTTTAATTTGTGGGGTAGGGACATAATACAATCTGCCCCCTCCCCTACCCCAATATTCCAATAATTCCAATTACTGACTTACTTTTTCTTCTTTCTTAAATAAGGTATCTTTGAAAAAATAGAACATAGGTGCTGAGTTCTGGTGCCCCAGGTAGAGTATAGAAGTTTCCTGTTTCTATCTACAGAAGGCAAATTCATAAATGAAGGAGCAGTGCTACAGATGTCTTTCCTCTCTCTCCCTATTTATCTCTCTTTATTAAAAAAAAAAAAGAGGGAGTCGGGCGGTAGCATAGCGAGTTAAGCACACATGGTGCAAAGTGCAAGGGACATTGTAAGGATAGTGATTCCATCTTCAGACTCTCCACCTTGCAGGGGAGTCGCTCCACAGGTGGTGAAGCAGGTCTGCAGGTGTCTCTCTGTTTCTCCCTCTCTCTGTCTTCCCCTCCTCTCTCCATTTCTTTCTGTCCTATCCAACAACAGCATCAATGGCAACAGTAGCAATAATAATGACAACAACAAGGGTAACAAAATGGGGAAAAAAATGGCATCCAGGAACAGTGGATTCGTAGTGCAGGCACTGAGCCCAGGCAATAACCCTGGAGGCAAAAAAAAAAAAAAGACAACTTTTTTTTTTCAAAGGCTAATGGGAATGGGAGTACATGACTGTAGGCATACACCAGTCATGCAGGCCTTGAAGTGGGACAATCTCTCAGCATGCCAGGCCTTTATCAGCCTCAGACTTGTATGACCCATGACCGTATTTATTCTGTATTGCCAGGAGAGCTGTAACTCCTCAAACACTGACAGGAGAAAATGGAGCCACAACTCTAGGTGCCAAAGGGCCTACCCACTACCAACTAGTGTCTGCTGTGAATGAAGGGGTATATAATTTGGTTTCTATTGCAGCCATAAAATCTCCAGTAAGAATGCTACGTATAAAAACTTTTAATGTTACTTAGAGATTTTCCTCATCAACGATGTCACCTTATGCAGATTACCCTCTGCAGTTGTTCGTTAATCAAACTATTCTGCTGACATGAAATGTGTTAAAATTCCTTTGATTGGGAGAGTTGGGCAGTAGCACAGTGGGTTAAGATCATATAGCGCAAAGCACAAGGACCGGCTCAAGGATCCCAGTTTGCGTCCCTGGCTCCCCACCTTCAGGGGAGTCGCTTTTCGGGTGGTGAAGCAGGTCTGCAGGTGTCTATCTTTGTCTCCACCCCTCTATCTTCCCCTCCTCTCTCCATTTCTCTCTGTCTTATCCAACAACGAAGACATCAATATCAACAATAATAACAACAACAAGGGCAACAAAAGGGAATAAATAAATAAATAAATATTGAAAAATTCCTTTGATTGATCTTGATGACAAACTAATATAAGGTAGAGGACCCAATGGGCAAGGCTCACTTCTTACTATCTTTTCAGGAGAGTAATTATTCAAGTCACAGTGGGCCTCTTAAAATCAAGCTCGAGTAATGATGCTTGACATTTTATGCCTGATGTCTGTGGACACATTCTGAAGTAAAGCATGCCAAGGTGGTACTCACTGCATTGAATAGGTTGGGATCAGCAGATGCAGTATCAGTTTGGTATGAATTGAAAGAATCATACTGGAAAGTGAGCTGTACCCTAGAGGTTCCAGGACTAGGAGAAATTTGGGCTTTATAGAGGAAGCAGGAAGTTCCTTCTATCTTAGGGTTTAAGAAGACAGTAGATAGTTATTGCTATAATAAAATTATTTGGCAATTGGGTTGAATTTGAAAATCCCATTGTTAGGATTTGCTGTATCATATAGGACCTCACCATAATTTATCCTTTGATGTTATGTATATCGTATTTTATAAAGTAAAACCACCACTTGCTTCTGCTCTCCTGGTCTAAGCTTTTAGGAGAGTCAACATTTCAAAGACTCAGCCTATGGTCTGTGCATTAAAAAGTTTGAGATATTCAATCAATTTTTCCCTCTCATATTAACTAAACAGTGATTTATATGACTATAAGTTTATAGGAGTGTACATAAACATCATTCCCACCACCAAAAGACTGTGTCCCATCCATTACTCTGGTGAGACCTTTCCTTTCTCAAAGGACTCTTCAGTTCGATTTTGGGGAACCCACTTCCTAACAAAGTCTCAAACCTAGATGTAGACCAGGTTCCTTGAGATAGGGTAGATATACACATGTATCCATAAATTAGGGTAAAATATATACTTGAAAGCAAAAGTGAACAATAGTCTGCAGTGAGTCAATAAATGAAACAAGCAAGTAGAAAGACCTAAAGAGACACCATAAAGTTCCTAATGAAATAGTCTGTACTTAGACATAGATACCCTCCTTACCTAATTCCTATTAAACTTCTCACAGTCACTCCAAAGCTAATCTTATCAAAGTAAGAACTGAAATAAAAGTTGAATAAGGGAAAGAAACTCACATACTTTAATGATGACTCTTTAGTAACTATCAGGCCACCCTATCATTTGGGGCCCTAGTCAGGGAGTCCTGGGATTCCCACACAGACATGATGGGCCTAGACCTTGAACAGATCCCTCTCTCCATTATCACTTCTTCTAGAGTTTGCCCTTCTTCCGTAGCCAGTTAATGGCTTTGAAAGTGACTGGGATCCATGTGGATTCAGTCGGCTAGGAAGGATCATCAGTTTCCCCAATGAATGGGTACTCACGGGATGCACCACGGGAAGGTCGATCCAATGCATCCATTATCACTGATCATCTCCATCAGGAACAACATAATGGACCCTTTGGGGGACCCCAGAGGACCTTGACCTCAATGTAGATCAACAATAGTAGAGAATGTTTCATCCTCTGAAGGGAGATTAGATAACATATTCTGTTTACTATCTGAAGAAGATGGGTCCTGAAATTGGTGCAACTCAGAAAGTTCCTACTGATGACCACAGAATACAAGTTCAGACCTACAGGGATGTAGAGGTTACATAGGCTCCTAAGCTAAATATGGACCCCAGATGAGATCAAATTGATGGGGATTATAGTTAACAATATTTATTATTATATGTTCCCATATTTGGGAACTACTCTCTGCCCTGATCCTGCTTTCTAGGTCTTCTTCCAGCCATGACATCATCTCCCTGGACAATAACCTGGGTCTACCTGAATATCAGGTGTCAGGCTTAGGCAAAAACTAATAAAGTCATGAGCCCTTTGGAATATACCCAAAATAGGCCTACTAGCTATTTCCAAAACAGAGATCCCAAATCTTCATCTGCAATATTCTAGCCTCTAGGTTCATGATTAATCAACAATTTGTTGTGCTTTATATCTTAACTCTTTTTCAGCCACCAGGTTCCAGATGTTACCATGACACCAGCCAGACTTCCCTGGACAGATGACCCCACAAATGTGTCCTAGAGCTCTGCTTCCTCAGAGTCCTGCCCCACTAGGGAAACAGAGAGTCAGGCTGGGAGTATGGATCCACATGTCAATGCTCATGTTCAGTGGAGAAGCAATTATAAAAGCCAGACCTTCCATCTTCTGTACCCCATGGTGACCCTGGGTCAGTACTCTCAGAGGGTTAAAGAATAGGAAAGCTATCAGAGGAGGGGAAGGGATACAGAGTTCTGATGGTGGGAATTGTACCCCTCTTATCCTATGGTCTTGTCAAGTGTTTCTATTTCATAAATAAATAAATTAAAAAAGAAAAAGAAAAAATAAGATCAAGCTCGAGTTCTTAAGTATCTTTTATTGTTTCTGAGACATATGCTATGAGTCACTCTACACCCCAACAATAATCTTGGTGGCAAAAAAAATGTATTTGTTAGCAAGATAGTGTATCAGGATAATATGCATATTTTCTCATGTTTATAACCCAGGATAAAACCCAGTCCTGTCAGCACTGGAGAAATTTGGATATTATGATATATTTCTTTCTTTTTATACATGACAAAATAGGTGGGCTCAAAGTGGTAAAGCCCTAGTTATGACAAAACAGAAAGCTAGAAGGTATTTTAAAAGTCACATCTTTCTAGTGATTTTATATAGTACTTTTTAACATTCTAAATCCATTTATTTCCTAATCTCTTTATAAAATCCCCAACCTTTTACACTGATTCTTCCAACTCAAGTTTCACTAAAATAATGTTTTATTTATCAGAAATGTATGCTATATTTTGATATTTCCTGGAACTGTTGTAGTCAGCCTAGGTTCCTGTATTAAATTGTCATAGATGAGAGGGTTTAAACAGCATTTTTCCCCCTCCCAGTTCTAGAGTAATCCCAGGACTATCAACGTGCTAGCAGATTTGATTCTTGGAGAGGACTCTACTTGGTTTCCATACAACAACCTTTTCTCTGTGTTCTCACATTATGAAAGAACTCCAGGGGGCTGGGCAGTAGTGCAGTGGGTTAAGCACACATAGGACAAAGCACAAGGAACAGAATAAAGATCCGGGTTAGAGCCCTGGCTTAGAGCCAAAGGGCTGAAGGGGTGAAGCATGTCTGCAGGTGTCTTCTTTTCCTTCTCTCTGTCTCCCTCTCCTCTCTCGATTTCTTTCTGTCCTATCCAGTAACAACAACATCAAGGGCAACAAAATGGGAAAAATGTTCTCCAGGAGCCATGGACTCATAGTTCAGGAACTGAGTCCCAGCCTTGGAGGCAAAAAAAAAAAAAAAAGAAAAAAAAAGAAAAAGGCAAGAAAGAAACAACTCCAGTCTCTTCTTTATTTATATGGGGCAAGAATTTCATGAGAATTCCACTCTCATAACCTTACCTAAACTCAAAGACCATATTTACTATTATTATCATGCTGAGGATGGGATTTGGATATAATGGATTTTGAGGAGACAAATACCTACCTCACTAACATACTACTACAAACATTCTTTAAGATTTACTACTTCTGTGGATGGATAATAGAACAATTGAAGCAGTACATTTTGCTGTGCTCAAAGACATGGGTTCAAATTTCTGACCACCATACAAAGGGAAACTGCAGTAGCAATGGAGCAGTAGTTTGGTGTCTCTCCTTCTCTCTTTCTCTGTGTCTCACTCTCTATCGGGATAAATTAAAAACAAAAAGAAAATGAAATCATACAGACACAACACACCCCAGGGAAGTCCCAATGAGGTAAAAACCGACAATGCCAACATTGCGTTTTACTTTTCATATGTTCATCACTACAATATTCATACAAATTATCTTGCATTCTTTAGTGTATGGCAGAAGAGAAGAAATGTTTCTTCAATATAAAATATCATTAACTAATTTATGTACCTTGTGATTTTTAGTACTATTCACTTCCCACTGTATAGTGACATATTTATACCCCAACAATAGTAATATTGATAGTGTTTAATAGTGATATATTCCAGGTATTTTACCATTTTACAAATCCAATGGGCCTGTCTTTCTGATTTAGGAATATTTCCCCACATTTAAAGTTAAGTACATGGTTGTATTTTGGGCCTGTAATAATTACTGATTGTAATCTGTTGCAATCAGGGTGCTTGAGTCTGACATATATTTCAACTGTTTTGCATGGACTTGTGTGTGCATGTGGGTATATACCTACTATGTCTGTATGGTTAGGTTCAGTTTTTGTGACTAGTCTGTTTCATAAAATAAAAACTTTTCTTGGATTATTTTCCTTTTTCATTGCAAAATATACACACCTTCCTTCTCATCTCATCTCATTGAGGGGTTCTGAACAACAGAAACACTGAAGTTGAATCTCAAATGTATCATTGACAGGCACTCACTAGGCCTATTGGATAATTGATCTGCTTTCTTGTTATAGATTTTATTATCTAGGTAGTCACAGATTTACTTTTTGTTTAGACTTTTTTCATATATGTATTTTTTCTATTTTGATAAAAAAACAGGTGACAATAATTATCTTGTAGTGTGTTTCATATCTTATATGTGATTCTGCATCATATGTAATCTTGCAGGATGACTATTAAATTATTTTTTTTTAAAATATTTATTTTCCTTTTTGTTGCTTTGTTGTTGTTACTAATGTTGTTGTTGGATAGGACAGAGAGAAATGGAGAGAGGAGGGGAAAACAGAGAGGGGGAGAGAAAGATAGACACCTGCAGACCTGCTTCACTGCCTGTGAAGCAACTCCCCTGCAGGTGGGGAGCCGGGGCTCGAACCGGGATCCTTATGCCAGTCCTAGCGCTTTGTGCCATGTGCACTTAACCCACTGCGCTACAGCCCGACTCCCTAAATTACTTTTGAATTTGTGCAAATACCAGTTGTATTGTGATTTTATCCTGAACTGAACCCTTCAATTAATAAAATATTTTATTCTTTATTTTTTTCCTATCATCACTGGGACAAGTTTAGCACCCTTCTCACTTTGCTACTTTCCAAACTTGGGCCAATTTTTTTCAGATAGAAAGAGAGAGAGAAACAAGGAACAAGATATCAAGATCTGTCAGCATCAAAATTTCCTTTAAGGCAGTAGGAGTTGGACTTGAACCTAGATTGTCATATTAAAGCTGGGACACCATTTAAGTGAGCTACTTTGAAGACCCAGAAATATTTTTACAATATGATTATATATCATATCACATCATATAAATTTAGCTCTGTTTTCAAAACTGTCAAATACAATATAATAATTGTTATCTATGCTTTAATTTTTTTCTTATATAATTTCCCCATTAAAATATTTTCAAATAGTCATTGTAGTTACTTCAATAATATCTAGTTTATCTATTATTTGTAAAAGAGAG
The DNA here is from genome assembly GCF_950295315.1 of Erinaceus europaeus. Classification (NCBI taxonomy): domain Eukaryota; kingdom Metazoa; phylum Chordata; class Mammalia; order Eulipotyphla; family Erinaceidae; genus Erinaceus; species Erinaceus europaeus. The sequence continues at coordinate 36,138,612 of NC_080164.1, read as the reverse complement.
GGAAAGCTTAGCACAGATCTGTTATTTTGTGTGGTGACAGATTGAACCAAAGCTTCATGCATACACAGAATGGACTTGACTACTTAGCAACCTCCCTACCTCAAGTAATGTTTAACAAAAAGAAACAAAACTTGGTATTTTCTTAGCAATTCATTCTAGAGTTGGTTTATGTTTTTGCTTATTATTTTTAATGCATGAACCTTGTTTGTGAGAAAGCATAACCCCTATTGCTGGTTTTCATTCTGTCACTATAATATGCCCTTGTCTTTAAAGATTTTATTTTTATTTTCCCTCTAAGGTACTTCATGCCTGGACTACAAATCCACTGATCACTGAGGGCATTTTAAAAAATAATTTTACTGGATAGGACAGATGAAATTGAGAGAGGAGGGGGAGCTAGAGAGGGAGAAAGAAAGATAGACACGTGCAGACCTGCTTCACCACTTGTGAAGTGAGCCCCCTGCTTATGGCGAGCTGGGATTTCAAACAAGGATTCTTGAGCAGGTCTTTGTGCTTTGTACTATATGTGCTTAACCCAGTGGGCTACCACTCAAACCCCTGTATCTTGTTTCCCAAAGCATCATTTTCATCCAGATTCTTTATGTGGGACTTCCATAGCAACTAAAAACAACAATGACTTAAAAGTTATTGTTGTTTACTGGAAATGCAAATTTAGCACTTCTGCTGAGCTATCTACTTTCTGAGTGATGCATCTCTAGATGTCGCTGGAGGATACTGACCAGACATCGCTGCTCCAGAATAGATGGTGCTACTGGATAATGCTGCTATTCCTTCAGCAGATATATTTTTTGATAGGTGGAAGGTAGCTGAATAGGGAGAGGTAGTTGTCTATAACTGTTTTTCAATACACAGTTAGCTCATTTTCTTGATGTTTTAATCCATATTTCAAATCTCTGTTCTATTCATTATTAAGCAATAATCACAAACAGGATTGTTTTCTGGTCTCCTCATTAAAAATTAATGCAGTGGTTGATTTTTGTGAGTCAATCTAACAGAGCAAGGGGGTGCTCAGATATTTGGCTCAATATTATATGTGAGGACGCTTCTAAATGCAATTGATATTTGAATTTGTAGGATCAATAAGTCATGTGGTCCTCTCCATTGTGGTCAGGCCTCATTCATTCTGCTGGAAGCCTAACAGAACAAAGGCTGTAGCAAGGGGCTATTTGTTTATTTGATCTCTATTCTTGATTTTGAGACTGGGCATCAATCTGCTCCTGTATTTGAACTATAACTTACCTCACTTGGAATTCCTGGGTCTCCTACACATAGGTAAAAGATTAATCTTAGCCTTCATAAACTCAAGAAAATTATTTTTGTGTGTATCTTCTATAGATTCTGTTCTCAAGTGAACCCTGAGTGATATAGTGATATTTTATTTAGGCTGAAGAACCTCCTCCACCCACAGAACCAATATTCTGCAGCCCTCAGTCATCTGAGAAGAGACTAGTCTGATAAAAATATTTAAAGGGGTGAAGCAGCTCCCTTTGATAGTGTGTCTTTGTCATGTATTTGACCTAGGTTCAAACACACAAACATAGCCCACAATGCACTGAAGGAAGCTTTGGTGCTATTGTTTCTTTGGCTCTCTTCCTCTCTCTCTCTTTTTTGTCTCAGGAAGAAAGGAAGAAAGAAAGAAAGAAGGAAGGAAAGGAAGGAAGGAAAGAAGGAAGGAAGGAAGGAAGGAAGGAAGGAAGGGAGAAAGAAAGAAAGAAAGAAAGAAAGAAAGAAAAAAAAGAAAGAAAGAGAGAAAAGGCAAGGAAGAATGTATGGAAGGAAGTGGAAGTACTTATAAACACTGACTTAGGCCTCAACTCCTGGCTCCTCTTATGACTAAATAAGACAATATCTGCATTTCTGTTTATTTATCTAAAAAAAATGATAGTGATGTGAGCCTCTTAGAATCAACACAAAGATAGAATTAATTATCTGTGAAACAAATGCTCAAACTAAGAGCAGATATCTAGAAATAAATTCAAAGTCCTAGGGATTTAATTCTGTGGCTTAATGTATGCTTTGCTTGTATGAAAGCTTAAATTCTACTTTTGGTAACAATAGCATCAAAAAGTAACCAAACAAACAGAATTAAAAAAAATTTTTTTTTATTTATTCCCTTTTGTTGCCCTTGTTGTTTTATTGTTGTTCTTGATGTCGTTGTTGTTGGCTAGGACAGAGAGGAATGAAGAGAGAAGGGGAAGACGGGGGAGAGAAAGACACTTGCAGACCTGTTTCACCACCTGTGAACTGACGTTCCTGCGGGTGGGGAGCTGAAGGCTCGAAGCGGGATCCTTACGCTGGTCCTCGCACTTTGAGCCACTTGGGGTTAACCTGCTGCTCTACCACCCGATTCCCCAAACAGAATTTTTTAAAAAGCTAGAAATTCAGAAGAAATATTTAGATTTTGAGATATGCTACCACTGACAAATGATCCAATACAGGAACCCAT